>NW_011362912.1:573305-574331 GCF_000735185.1 Notothenia coriiceps | reverse complement strand
CCCCCCCCTCAACCCCAGATTTTCTGACTGTCTGCTCTGATCTCTAATCATAAATGAACTGCAGATCAAGAGCAGGGACAGTGGTGCACACCCCCTTCCCCCTTGGCTGAGATCCTGTAATCACCGAGCTCTTGGCTACTAAGAGGCCAACAAGTCTTTGAATGACAAATGACTGTAGCTCTAATGCATCAGCCACCTCTCCACTTTGAAGAGTCATTTTCTGGCAGAGGGGGTATCACAGGTAGGAAATCAGGTCAGCACCACCACCATCATCATCTTTAGAACCATTATGCCCTTTCTCATACGGTAATTGAAAGTGAGACCTTTTTACAAAATTATTTTCATTTGCCGTCAAAAGCCTAAAAAGCTAGACGTGCCATAATATGTCACGGTAATGCATGCCCTGTGTTGCACTTTGACTTACCCTACTCTCACACAAACTCCTAGCAAACACACACTATCTAGGTGGTGCGATACATTGAGTGGAGACACAGGTCAGCCGTTCTGGCAGAGGCCTGCCTGTCAAGTGCTGCTACTTGTGCCGGGCTCTGCTAATGGACTGCTAATAGAAGTGAATGTTGCACTGTGAAGCTCCCCTGTAGTTGAGAGTGTCACACCGGGTGATTAATGACACACTCTCCTCTCCTTCCCTGTCCGTCCCCGTCCTCGCTCCATATCACGCTTTCACCCTGTTCTCTCTCTCTCTCCTCCAGCTTCCTCTCCACTCTTCACCACTAATCTTTCTGTCCCATTTGCCTCTTTTGTGTCCTTGCGATCACCCTCATCTCCCTCTCAACATTGCAACTCTTTTCCTGTCCTTGTTAACTCTGCCTCTCTGGGAGGAGGGGGGAGATGATGGAGATGATGGAGATGGCACAGGAATCGAAAATCATATTACACTCCCCGACGGTCGGGTTATTTGCAAAGCACCAGTTTCACAATGCCCATAATATGAGAGCAACAAATAAAAGTGGCAAGCAAACCTCCTAGAGAAACCTCATTATGAAAAAGAAAAGGTGGGGGGGG
>NW_011362912.1:477145-573297 GCF_000735185.1 Notothenia coriiceps | reverse complement strand
GGGTTATGTTTACTTTACTGGAAGAGGCATCCTTCAAGCAGGCTGGTCAGAAAGCATAAACACGCAGAATAAACACTAAAATTGCTTCTGGGAACTTCTTATGTCTGTTTCATCAGAAATTGTTGACACTGAGGTCTTCTGTATGCGCCATGAGTGTTTATTGATCTTAAAAACCTGAGGATGATTTCACATTTAGCTATCATACACAAATTACATTTAGTTTTAAGGACTCATTTGAGATTATACTTAGAAATTAACTCGGATATAATACAATAATATAGTTTATCAGATCATTGTTGGAAAATATCCAAAACATACTTTAGACCATTTTTATTTGTATCTTTTTTTGAAGTAAACATTTTTTTTGTGATTTCTGTTTTTATAAGTATCACAATATTTCAAAGGATTTTTGTTGGCTAGTCAAATATTTCTGAGGCTGCTGCGTATTAACTCATGACCTCAGTATTTCTAAAATCCCGGCTACAATGACAGTATTTGCCTCCACCAGCACATCACAAAATATATCATCCACCAGATGACTGCAGCAGAACTGTTCCCAGCCCTCTCTGCTCTATGTATATTTTCTGTCATCATAACAATAGTATATGACATCAAGTGAAGCAGGGAAGCAAACTCAGCAGCCACTTTTCACAGTAATTATCACTCGCTACCACGCTCCGTCTGTGGCTCAGCTAGCAACCAGCAGCACCTCTGACCCTCACTCAACACGGTCATACGGTACACACACTGTTTACTTTGCCCTCTTCTTTCACCTGCGTGTGAGGGAGTGTGTTACTGAATCTAAATTTCCATCAATTACATACAAAAACTGCTTGACTGTACAGTAAGTGTTTCATATTGCCAGCTCATGGCTCCTGGTCTGTAATTTACAACTGCGCCTTACTCACAATGTGCTCATTGTGCATACAGGCCCTGTTTATAGAATGACCGCAATGGTTGTAATGTTAGCGGCCCCCAAGGAGCCAGTTGTCATGCCACAGGGAAGCCTGTTAGAATAATAATGATAGAAATAACATTCATGTTACCTGCACTCTAAAAAGCGTGTGGTAAAGACGGAAAATAGCAAACGTCCTACTGTGTACTGAGTCACAATATGTTTCAGAGCTACATAGAATAAAGAAACTTTAACATTCTCTCCACAAACAGTCCTCAGAGGACACATCATCAGAGAGCGGGGAGCAGCACAGACAGTAACACGGTAAAAGCGGAAGAGAGAGACATAAAAGCAGCATTGTGGAAAAACTGAACTGATCTGAGGAATCCCTCAACACAGGGCTGGACTTTATACTTTTATAACTTTACTTTACTGCTCAAACAGTAACATGTCTACGGCTGTGCTGGTCTAAAGCAATACAATCATCTTTACAAACAATTGTGTCGTCACAATTTTATTGACAAAGCAATTATTGATGATTTAATCAATAGATCTGAAAAACTGAGTTTATCTTCAAAGAACCAGGGTTGACTCATTCAGCTTGTCAAAAAGGGCTAAAGAAACCTAAGTCAACGAAGACCAAAAGGACTAACTATTCAACAAATTAATTACCAGGGAGCAGCCCTAAACATTTCAGAGGCAGGTTATATTTGTCAACGCTTAAAATGTAATTTTCTCCATCCCTATTTTCAACATATTAAACGGTGTCTTCATTTGCAGGTATTTTCAACCTCCCTAAAGCAGCTTTTCAATGTGGAATCAATAAAGAAAGTGTAGCTCTTTCCTTGATTCACTGACCAGTCTTTTTCCCGGATGACAAATTCTAACATTTCAGATTCACCCAGTAGAATTAAAAAACTACTTTTACATTTCCCTCCTCCAAAAAGAAAAAACTGTTTTAAACATCTCCCGCTGGGTTTTTTTTTTTCACATATCATCATGACATTCCATATTCCCAAAACAACTTGACATCCTCCATCAACTTTTACAACAACATGCACACAGATACGGACACTGCACATATTGTTCAGCTCTGCCGGTGTGCTGGAAATACCAGGAGTACATCTGTTCTTGCACCAAGGGTTCCCAATCAAGCTACTGTCACAGAGCTCCCTGCTACCTTTCTGGCAGCTCCCAGCTTATATCTGTCTAAACCTGTCTCCTTTGTCAAGAGTTCAGCAGGTTAATGAGCACTCTCATTTCCCAGCACTCACTTCAGTCTGTAGACAGGGTGAGAGCGAGTCCTCTCAAAAGGCAACGTCAGGAATTAAAAATAACATGCAATAGCCAAATGAAATGTACCAAGTATACACATATTAAAATGACTCCAAAATAAAATATGCAGGGAAGGGGTTTGTTGTACGGGGAGCGCCAGAGTAAGTGAGCCACTTTAATCACCAGTAGTTTTACACTGAGGAAGTGACTCTCCAGTGATTTAGGAATGTGTAGAGCTCATCAGTGCCCAAAAATAGCGGGGCCCATTAATTAGTCTCAAACAATGTTCTCCTGCTGTATTGACTTCTTAATGGACAGAAAAGGACCTTGTTCGTATTCCCATCTAGTCAATGACACAGAGGCTCTCTGGGGTTTGGAAATGGGTATTATGTCATCTCACCCTGCCCTTCAGAAACCGGACCTGTGCTGTTTTTCATTCTTCCTCGCCCTCTCTTGCTCATTAACTATGTAGGAGTGAGATGAAGGTCTGGAGCAGCTATAAGGTTGCTCACAGACCCTCATGGCTGTCTAGGATATGTGCTCGGACACCCAATTTAAGCCTGTGTTGCTTTTGCACGAGCAGCCAGAACTTTCCAAAAAAAAAATATGTCATATCATTGAGAAATCTGCCTCTGTAAGCCTTTCCTTGCTGAAGTCTGTCTACAAGCCCCACATTCTGCTCATTTATTCCCATCTCGTCTTGTTTTTCAACCATAGTTCATTCAGAAAGAGCAGACAGATCACCTTAAATCCAGAAGCATACACACTTCATCTGGCATCTGACACACATGCACAAACACATACTGAACATTAACCCCTCTCACAGATGGCTTCCTCCGAGCTCCCTTTGTTTGACAGACAATCCCACTCAGGAGAGAGCAGATTAAGTAAATGGCTTCAGGTGTTGTGGCATTATCTCAATGCTTTCCGTAACTGACAGCTACTACGGCTCACAGAAAAAAAAAATCTTTCAACAGACGGCTCTTTTCTGAGGGAAAAGGCTGGAGGAACTGAGGGTTAAAATGCTCACTGGTTTAAGATGAATACAGTGAGAGGGGGAAATTAAAATTACCTCACACACTTAACCACTCCACATCTCAAACATACCGATTATTCAGTTCTAATAAAGACCTGTCCTCTGAGCAAAGGTCAAGACTTTTTAATATAGAAGATTTAATAGCTTCATTGGACTCCGACACAAATCGTCCTTTAAGGATCTCAATAATGGACATCCAATTTTTGAATTAAACTATACATATGTATGTCAAGATATGATAGCCAGTAATTAACGATTTTGCCAGTAATCTTTCAAACCTGAAAACCAAGGGGAAAGCTATTGAATGACCATCCAAGCTCTAAGGTTTTCTAATGCCCGCAAGAAACTTCATAAGAAGCAGTGAGAATTGGTTCATGAGAAAGAATGTTAATATAATTTAGTTCCAAATATTTAGGGAAATAATGGTCTATTTGTTAAATGTAACCTCCAGTAATATTATTCAGAATCTGCATTGTTATTGTTGTCAATCTAATGGGGCATAACAATCTTTAAGGATCAATTTTAGCAAGATCTAAAACAAGTTACCTAAATATGGGCTCAATTTTATTTTTGATGTTATCTTGGAAGCGCTGTTGGAGCACAGCAGCACTTCTTCATTTATTTTCCTAAGGAAACAGATGTGATCATGGGACTGTTTATGTTTACACGTAGCAGCCACTTGTGTTTTTCACAACTGAATAAAGAAAATGATATATTTTAAATTAAAGTGTGGTTTATTTTGTTCACCTTTTTTTCCAGCAAAGAGTTTGACTTCTATGGTTTTTCATAATTAGGCTAAAGTATTTATAGTTTCAATCTTAGGCCTTCTTTTTGTGTACACAGGCTTGTCTTGATCTCTCTAGTAGCCAAAAGGTGAGTCAATATATTGTTTCTGCTAAGAGTGTGTGTAAACTAACTTCAGGTGATTGTTCCGGTCCACTACACCCCTGCTGTAAGCCTCGAGGAGTTAACAAACTTCGAAACCAAGTTCACAGGTAAAATATACACTTTTAACTTTACCTTGAGCCACTCCGATATCCACCAGGAGAAAAAGCAGAAGCCAGGAAAGGGTCAGCATCTCAGGAGAGGATCTCGCTCCTCTTCCTCTTCCTCTATCAGTTTGTGCACCGTGCCCCATGATGAGGAGTCAAACTCCGCTCTGAGGCAAGTCCGAGTCTCTGGAAATTGCGCTCAATCACGCGCAATGTTCGCTCGCTGTTGTGCGCAACGGTCCAAACGTCACCCCACACCGAGCGCACAGCAAATTGGCTTTGCAAAAAAATATCCAGCCCGGTGTTTTGACATTCATATAAACTGTGACAGTTTATGGAACAAGAGGCGAGTGCATCGCCCTCCGTCTGTAGGGATGTTGCATTCAAATCTATCTCCGTTTGCTTTTCCTTTGAAAGCTTCACTTGGTTTGTCTAGAGGTGTGGATCGATGTCTTGATGCCCAATTCATGCTCCGATTACTCCCACACACAAAATCAAAGTCCTCCGGTGAGTCCACTCTCTCTGTGGCACCTTTCACGCGTGCAGCCAAGTATGTGTGAACCGTGTGTGTGCGTGCTTCGAGCCTCGCGCTCCACTGACGGGACTGAACCGGGGGAAGGAGCAGTCTCTGCGGGCTACCTTGCTCCTTCAGCCAATCCAAGTGCTCTGCAAGTGGCAGCGCTGTCTCAAAACCTGGCCCGGACACAGCGAGGAATGGATGGCATCTTTTCAGATTACATGATTTATGGAAGCCTTGAGCTCAATGTACATGGCGATCGTTGAAGTTGGTTATGCCTACACCTCTAAATTGCGTACCAAATTCTCTTTTGCTTTGAGAAATAGGTGCTTGTGGGTTATCTGTCTCCTTTTTTATTGTTTTTTCCGACTCTCTAAATACGCACTTTTTCTTTTTTTCAGACTCTCTAAATAACCTCCTAACCCTAACCCCTAGGCTTAATGTTTGTTATTTTTAGAAATTGAAAAGTTCTTGTGGAGGAGCCAGCTACCCGCTATTAAAAAGTGGCGACAGATAACCCACAAATAACAATAAATAATAGATTTAAAAATCAGTTTACTTTTTATTTTCATTTCCTTTCATTTCAAACCTTTATTTAATCAGATTGGTCCCTTGAGATCATAGTTCTCTTTTTCAAGGGAGACCTGCAGCATATAGGTTCCACATTAATTTGGTCTCTACATTTATTGCAAAACATGAATGAATTACATATGAGCCACAGTTGATTGATTTGATATGTAAGTTGTGGAAGAGTGTGATATAAATACCTCAATGCATTTCAAGTTTGTTTTTATAGTTAAACTCAGTGGTTTCCAACCTAGGGGTCAAGCTTACTTCTAAGGGTCACAAGATAAAAGGAGCGGTCTTGAAATAATAAATATTGGATAATTTGACCTGCTCTTGTTTCAAACAGTGAAACCAAACCATTTGAGTATTTTAAAGAGGACATGTCTTCTCTGTGGAACTTCTTTGAACTTAAAAACCTCTAAAACATGACGAGGAGCCCCCCAAAATGTGGTTACCTCCCGTGCTGAAAGATGAATCCAATGCTGAGGTGCTACAAAGTGCAGTTCCTCAAATGCCCATTTAAGGCTAGCTCCAAAAGCAAGTCAATCGTCAAATCCCAATGTTAAATGCCCAACTTGAAAGCAGAAATTAACATGTTTACAAACTGGTACAAAAAACAGGTTTGGTCACTGCTGAATTCCCCTGTATATAACAACTACAACCAGGGATGGCAAAAGTACACACATCCTTTACTCAAGTAAGTAAAGATACTCGTGTTTAAAAATACTCTGGCAAAAGTAGAAGTACTGACTAAACTTCTTTACTGAAGTAAAAGTAAAGAAGTGTAGGCTTCGAAATGTACTTAAGTAAAAAGTACCCATAACCACCAACTGTTTTAAAGAGTAACTGACCTCACTTTATATTATTAGAACAATAATGTCATTGTTAGCTAATGAATGTTTCGATGCTGAACAACGGCAAAATGACAACGTTTTCGTTTCACGCAATGACTCTAAATAATAATGATCACGCCACCAAACACAGATTAAAACTAAAGTAACGAAACTGTTTTGAAAATGTAAGAAGTAGAAAGTACAGGTATTTGTGTTAAAAATGTAAGAATTAAAAGTAAAAAGTCGTCAGAAAAATAAGTAGTGGAGTAAAGTACTGATACCAGAAAAATGTACTTAAGTACAGTAACGAAGTATTTGTACTCCATTACTTCCCACCTCTAACTACAACAGTAGTAAACATTGTAATAATTCACCTCTGCATAAGTATAAAGTAGCAAAACATTAAAATACTATAATAATATTCAAGTAAAAGTACCTCCAAACTTAAGAACAGCACTGGAGTATCATTTCACCAGAGTGCATTGCAAACAGGTGCTTCCGTTTCCTTGTCTCTGTGTATTTTGAGAACATAAATCGTCATTAATTTAGCGCAGGGGCTGCAGCAGGAAGGCATAATTTATCTGACCGGGCCCCGCGCTCGCCCTTGTTTCTGTCACTCTAATTGTTATTTAGAAGTAGTAATAGCATGTCACAAAACCTGATCAATAACGACCTCAGCCTAACAGACACACTCTGGAACACACAGGCACACACTTTTTTCATTGAAGGGGGACATTTGTTTGAACTATTCTGATCAAAGACTGATGAGTAATCACATATGCATGACAGATGTATAGGCAATGCCCCTGGTATTTCATGATTAATGTGAAATATGAGCCTGACACCATCTCTGAACTAAAATGAAACGTAATAAACTTTTACAATTTCAATCTAATTTAGGAAGCATGGTATCCATCTCCCCTCTATCAACATTTTATTTTTAATGGACGGAGATGTCAGAGAAGCTGTCATCTTGCTGGCATTTCAATTTCAGGTAAGATGTGAAGGAAATTGCTTTTATTCTTCACTCAAAGTGTTCTAGGATGGGAATTATAGCCAATGTTTGGGTCTTCAATATGATAGTACATATTGTATGTTCTACACAAAGCACCATATGTGTTGAACAAGCTTCTTTTGCCATGTCATGAATGCATAGATTGAACAAGGTGCTGTATGTATTCCTCATGGATGGTTGCTGACTCCACAGTGATGCATGGCTGCTATCAACATATTCCACATTATCCCAAAAGGTGCTCTATTCGGTCCAGATATGACGAATGCAAGAGTCAATCTGAGGTCATGAAACAATCTTGTGTGTGCATGTGAAATGACATCTTATCTTGCTGCTTGTATTCATTCAAACAAAACAAAACTGCACTAGGACTGACATGAAGGGCACATATTGACCCTGTCACCAGTATGTCAGATTATAAACCAGGATTTCTCAGCATGTGCTTCATTTTTCCACTCCTCAGTCATCCAGCTCTGGTGATGGCTCACATAGCCTCATTTTCTTGTTCTTTGCTGACTGGAGAGGAAAGTGGCCCTCTGCGGCGGCAGCCCATCCAATTCAAGGTTAAATGATGTGTGCTTTCTGAAATGTCCTTCCGCACACTACCATTGTACTGAGCTGTCATTTATTTGTGGCCTGTTAACTTGAACAAGTTTTGCCAGTCTCCTCTGACTTCTCTCTTGAGCCACTGAGGAGCCACTGATTCTGAAAGCAGCAAGTCACATCCTTTGCTTAAATTATCAATCTATATTGTTTCTGTCTCGCTCTGAAATGTACTGTAAAGAAGAAAGCCAGAGGAATCATCTTTAAAGGGAATTCATTTAAACAATTTAAGACTATTATAAGTGTTGATATATACTTGTTTAATTGATTTGACGTCACACTGACGTAAAGAATAATTACATTTCAATGTGACATTTAAAAACCTCATAGAACTCAACTAAAATGCTTTAGTAAGAAAAGCAACTGACACTTTCTGTTGCCTCCCAGAGAATTGCACCAAATCAATACTATGTGGTCTCTCGTTTGGCTGTAAAGCGGCTATAAGTCAAGGTTAAAAATGGTGTTATAAGTGTTTTATTTACTGCCTCCCAGTGCACAATATTTGACAATGACTGTATTTAGTCTGACACAGTGGTAGATATATGTTTCTGCACAGAATAAAAAAGAGAAGAGAGAAGTGTTCAGAAGAAAACATGTAGCCTTAAACGCTCACCGCTGACCAGTCTTAGCTTTTTAGGAGTGATATAGCGTATGTTCCAGGAGCACAGAAACAGAGGCGTAAATGCCCCCCAGCTTGTTAACATGGCCCTTTCAGCAAAGAAAATCCTCTCACATGCACAACTTTGTTCAGAAAGGAGCATTTTTGCCCACAGCACTCCTGCTAGATGGATGTTTTAGTCTCACAGGAAACTTGACACTGCAATCTCAGGAGGGCAGCCCTGTGTGAGATGCTGGAAGTGGAGTGTCCAGAGCTAACAACCCCGGCAAGCTGAAAGTCCCTTGAAACCAACATTTTATGCCCATTTTAGCTTTCAGTTTAAGAGCAACTGAACACTTGAACTATACTTGCTTTACAAATATGCTTTTATTTATGTGTGACCCATTCTAAGTCACTCAGCTGTTTACATTTGAAGGTCTGATAATGGATACTGAGTGTGTGTATTTTATATACATGCCTCCAAAGTTGGAAGTGTGAAAACCCAATTTTCATCACATTTAAATAATAAAAAACACAATATACTATGTCACATTCAATTTTTTTAAGGACAGGGAAAACATGTTAATTATGTCATTGGCTGTTATTATTAAAAAGAAAGGAGAAGGAAGCTGATTTGCTATGGGGTGTTTTGTTAGCTTTGAAGCACTTAAACATTTACTGACATATTGTTCTAGGAGCTTTCCTGTCTTTTTCCAAACTAGCAGTATGTCCATGTATTTGGTCGTTCCATCACTTTGACCCGGAGACTGAAATATATCAACAACTTTTAGATGGATTGCCATGACATTTTGTTCAGACGTTCACATTGAAATATAATATGAAAGATCTCTATTTGATGGATTGTTTTCAAATGTTCTACTCAAGTTCAGAGTTGGTTCACAGATGATGAATCCTAATAACTTTTGCAGTCCCTTGTAATTCCATCCGGATGTTGACATTTCTGTTTTTTTGTGAAATGTCTCAACAACTGTTGGATGGATTGCCATGAAATATTATGAAGGCATTAATGTCCCCTTTCAGGACGAATTGTGATTACTTTGGCTATTAATCTTCATCAGGTTTAAATCTTAAATCGTCCATTACTCTTGTTTAAGACCAAATATCTACAAAATTAATGACACTGCCATTAGCCTTAGTTGTACTATGGGTTGGCGCTAATTAGATAAAGTTAGATGACAATGTGAAACAATTACCTGCTAAAATAAATGTTGTTGTTAGCATAGTGAAAGTAGCCTTTAGCTCAACGCACCGTTATGTCCAAGTGCAGCCTCACTCAACCCTTGGTGCAGACTCTTAGTCTTGTTACCACATATATTCTTCATCCTGTGTGCAGGGATGTTTCTCGGAAACAAATGCCAGACTGACATCCCATATCCCTGCTGAGCGCTAGCAGGACCTCTGTCTCTCGCCAGGCTGTTGGTCAATTAGACAGACAGTCAGGCAGATTGATAGGCAGCCAAACAAATAGAGATATGCAGGCAGACTGATGGTTATGCAGAGGCAATGTGATGCAGTTTCTGTGCTGGACCCACTCCTCTATCTCAACCCATCCCCCTTCCAACCACCACGACACATACACACAAATAGGCCTCCGCTTCTTTCTAATTTTAGAGATAAACATCACTTACTGAAAATGGAATTGGAAATTAATCATAGCTATAAATTAAGTCACCTTTAGGGAAATCCTTCTTCCTCAGCCATAGAGTTCCAGGTATGTTATTCCTCTCTGGATGATACTTGCAGAACTGCAGGATAAAGAGGAATTTGAATGATGACAAATGGCACAATATGTTTTGCACACACAGCAGTGGTTTGGGGCTGAGTTTTTTTTTTCTTCTCTATTCTTTCTTTTCTTACATCACTGAGCCACAGAGACACAGTGAATGGTGCTGATGGCAGTATGTGCCACACAATAAAGCTGCTTTCCATCGCTTTGGGCACACTTTACTGCTGCTCTTGATATCAGTATTAAAAGTGATTTGCAGCGCCGTATGTGGCAAGGAATCAAAACTTAATTTAGGCAGATAAAGGTGCCATTTGGGAGGGAGATAAAGTGCTGCATCATGGGAGATGTGTTCCCGAGCCTGCTCTCAGCTCCTCACCCTTACAGCGCCCTCAGATTTACTAGCTCTTTTTTCCTGCTCCATAAAACAGCAAATCTGCTCGCCAGGCGACACAGGCAAATGTTAATGGATTCATTTGTCAAGAACCTTCCACTTATTTACAGTCCCTTTCCATTACCGTCGCTCCTCCTGTAAGAGAAAAACCTGTGGCCAAAGTCAAAATATCGATTTGCCTGTCCATCACGACTGTGAGTCATCCTGTAAAACTCACAAAGCCACAGACACTGCTGCCACCAGCAGTGTGTTTAAACATGACAGTTACATAATCATAAGCATTTCCTTTTTTGAGGATGGTAGGGTGGGGGTTGGCATCTCCCATCATTGCAATTATGTAATGTAATTAGAGTAAATGAATAAATGTTATATTAAATAGTTTCAAATTAAAAGCATTATTTAGTTCAAATATCATTTCTATTATCCGCAGGCTATGTGGAGGAAGTAAATTATTTGTCACAGCACTTAAATCAGTTTGTAAGATTTTCTGGAATAATTTGCTGCCCTTTTAAAAAGAATGAAATCCACACAACCAGTGAACATTTCAGCATGGGGAATGTTTTCATTTATTAATTTTTTGTGTTGCAGATAGGGTTTGGAGTGAGGCAGGGTATTTAATATTTTACATTGGGCGAGAGAATGATTCAAGAAAAACCCATGTTACTTAATACACCTTAATTTTTCGAACTCAAAATTAAATTTGCACCTTGACAAGAGAAGCCTGAAAAAGGTCCATTAATGCTGTTTACCACATATACAGTACAAAGAGCACTGAGGCTGATTATAATGGCGTGCTTCAACTTCTTAGGCTACAAGCTTTCCTTCAGTGTGACTGCTGACACAAGCCAGACCTTGACCCTGTGCACCAGCTACTGATAGTTCAGACTTCTCTCTTAAACACTCAGCCTGGAGGAAGGTGAGCGCCATGCTGTGCCATGGGCCAGAACCCCCCAACATATCTTATATCTTCTGCACTGCCCAGGTTTTTCTGTTATTTGGCCACTGGATCAAAGCTTCAAGCTACACTCTGTTTAGTATCTTTGCAAACCTTCCAAGATCAGATCTGATCCAAGCTGATATCACAATCTGAGCAGGAATATGACTTACTTCAGATTCACAGCTACTGACGTGGTGGCATAGGTTGGTTGTAGTTGTTGTAGCAGTAGTAGTAGTATAGTAACACATTTCATTAATCCCTCTCAGGCACATTTATTTATAACAGAAACATCAAAAGCAATGTAAGACGCATGCAGTGCCAAACATAAGCAGGTCACACACAAGCCATCGGCTCATACATATGCATGGCCAAATCACTGATTCTAGATTGCATCCTGTATATTATGCAAAAAAAAGCTAGAAAAAAATAATACATGTGATGTTTATCATGTATCCCTTCCTATGGAACTAAAGGTTTGAATACAGTAGGATGCATTGGTTCTCTATGCTTACAGTTCCTGGTGCTGTTGTTGTTTTTCTGTGAAACCGATGCTCATTAAGGCTCTTCAGATTACAGTCACTCAAAGAAGACTTTACATAAGCAGCAGCATGGACGGCTGCTTTCAATAAGAGAGCGGCACAACAATATCTACAAGGCAGTTGTAGGATGTGTGATTCATTGTTTAATAAACACTGAGTACATCCTTGAAGAAAAGTATTTTCTCTCTATCCCCAGCATGCTGTGAGTCAGATCCACAGAGGTTCCTGCATGGCCTTTGCTAAAAGCTTCTGATTATCTCTCATTGGCTTCAGCTGAGAGGCCCCACTCTTGTGGCGTATACAGCGCTGCAGCATCTCTGCCATCCATACATCTGTTTCATCCCCCATCATTTCCTCTTTCCTCCTCGTTCTTTTTCCTTTTTCTATAGTCCCCACCTCCCATCCGGGGGAATGGTTTGGCCTTTCTGAAGTAAACAGGCATTAATCACTCCTTGAGAGGGAATTGTCCGAGGGACAGCCCAAGGCATTTGAAAGGGGCCACACAAAGGCACATGGGACCAGGAGATAGATGCTGCAAGGGAGCGGGGTGTTACAGCCCCCAATGGGAAGTGTACAGCACCAGCTGATGGGGTCAGCCTGTCCACCTTGGGTAAGTGTGTCAAGGACAGTGAGAGGAGGAGGCGGGATTTGGGCTTTGGGCGAGATCGACTGCCGTGAAAAAGAGCAATGGGCTGACAAAAAAAATCTGTTCCCTATTTAATTTTTCTTTTCCCCTTTAAACGATAATACAAGGAATAAACACATAACCATAAATTAATGAGTGAGCAGTCATGAACATGAGAGAGAGACATACGTTCCCTCGTAAATGTCAGAAAAACATCAAATTATACTTTCACTTCTGCCTACAATAACATGTTGATTCTTTTTGTATTCTGTGACATTTAAAATCTGATATTTACCACAAAATCTACTTTTAGCAGAAGGTTTATGGACTTGACCTCAAAATATGACAAACCTCCTACAAGAAAATGAGAAAAACAATTATGATTTCTTAATTGTTTATGTACTGTGCTCATCATTAGATCTAAGACAGCTGAAAAACACAATATGACACCGTTTATGAACCATGAATTGCAACAACAGTTACCCAAGGAATAATAATGACTTATTCTTCTCTGGTCACCACATTAAAGTTGTCTTTAAAATGCTTTATGAATAATTTCAAATATGGTTTCAATTGATAAAACAACAGAGAATATTGTGATGGACTTCTTTTGATTTAATGACTGTTACATGAACCCTAAGTAACATGTGTTTTAATATGTCAAATGTACCACTGCCCTATTATTCCTATATACATTTGCATTATTGCATTTTCTCCCTCTATTGAAACCTCTATTGGGTCAGGGTTAATAGAGTCAAAT
Source organism: Notothenia coriiceps (assembly GCF_000735185.1). Taxonomy (NCBI): domain Eukaryota; kingdom Metazoa; phylum Chordata; class Actinopteri; order Perciformes; family Nototheniidae; genus Notothenia; species Notothenia coriiceps. Next base: position 559,970 of record NW_011362912.1, on the reverse strand, counting down.
ATATTCTGACACTAACCAGCTATCACTGACATTAGCAATCTCAGCTAATTAGTTCTAGTACACTCATGACATGTTTTATGACACATTGTGGCATAAAGATGCCGCTCATTGACCGCGGACCGTTGTCATTCATTATGATCATCCACTATTTAATTAAAAAGCCCAGTGTATGCCAACCAAGATTTACTGCGCAAAACCCAGTATTATCCAATCCAATAACAGCTTTGTGAGCGCTATTCATTAAGGACTTCAGTGGCATTTTAACTGGCAAAAAAATCACCAATTCACTTTAAACAAGAGAAATTCACTTGAATTCTTCAACAATAAACAGGCTGTTGCCCTCCTGCAGTGTGTATTACTTTTGTCCGACTATTTCAACAAATATTGGATGGGTTGCCAATTTCATACTAATGACTGCCAGGCAGAAAGACAGACAAATGGACGGACGGAGCGAAATATAAACTCCAGGCAAAGTACGGTATTTCAAACTGCTTCTATGGTCATTCCTGCATAAGTACATTTGGCCATGAAGATACACCTTCTTTGATGAGGATGAGATTCCGCTTGAAGTGTTCCTTGCATAGGGTTGTTTTGCATTTCTCTTTGAGTGTATCTTAAAACAAAACTCCTATGCCTGTATGTATATTGTAATTTGAGGTTGCTCTAAGCATTGTTCCTGTCTATACGGGCCCTGAAGAGATTCCCTTTTATAAGGGAGCCAAAACTTTTTTTTTTGTGCAAAACTGCATTCTTAAATTCAGCTGAAACTTATATGTGGCTTCAGCAGTCTGGAATTAACAAATAAATTGGGTACCTAACAAAATAATAGTGTTGTTAGTATAAAATCAACTCTTTTTGTTTGTGTGTTTGTGTAATAGTAACACAAGGAGTGATTGTTTTACTAACAGGACTGTAACTTAGAAGGATACCCACTAATCTTTTCAGCTACACTTTAGAACCCATTTTCTTGACTGCAGATCTCTCACATTTGTTTACCATTAGAAAGGGATCTTATCTTGGCTTACATGGACGGGACGTATAATTACAGCAACCAAACACAGCGTCATTAGGCATGTTGGCATGTGAGTGCTATCCTTTACATGTTCTTTACATGGAATGTTGTTTGTTCAGTTTTAAGTAAGTCTATTGCATGTCTTAAAGCCATTACAGCTCCTGCTGGCCTTGTTACAAGCACAGCACTCAGCTAGACAGCAGGGAGACATATGTTCCTCGTCTTAAGTGGTGCTTTAAAAGGTATTGATGGTTTAAAAGCGGCTAATAAGTGATCAATGAGGAGACTCTGCGTCATGGTGGCACTGTACCCAAGGAAACTCTTAGAGAACTACTCCCAAATGTCCTCATTAAAATTTTGTTGCACACATTTTAAACTGATTTAAATGATAGCCTCAATAACAAACTTAAGGTTTCTAGCTATATATAGATCTGATTCTAAATGAGTATGTCATTAGATCACATATATTTGCTTTAAAATCAAACGACAGTTATCCACATTAAATGTCCTTTGCTTTAGGTGAAGTGACAGTTGGGCAACAACTGGAGTCTTGGCAAAGCAGGAGCAACGCTCTGATTACAATCAGCCAGATGGCTGCCAAGCAATGTTTGGATATAATGGGAAGAAGGGGAAAATCAGATTTGATATTAAACTGTATCGTTCATGTCTTTATTAACCAAAAACTCCATAAAGCTGTCAAACATTTAGAAAATGTTATTTTAACATCTTTCCCAATGTCTCTAGTGTTCATGCTGAACAAAAGCCATACTGGAAGTAAGCCAATAGAGTACATAGCATGTTATGTACTGTGTATAATTATAGTTTTCAGCATGCACAAATAAAGAGAAGGGAAATTTTGGGTTGTTTTGTCATAATGATTATTTCTCTGTTGACCCTTCCCTTACAAAAAAACATGTAATTAGTTTCACAGTAGTCTGAATCACTCTCATTCAGTCTCAGTTTGGCAGGATCATGCAAAAACCCAAATTCCTGGTAGATGAGAGAAGAAAGGGCAGCATAATGTTCTGAGGCACAAGAGCTCTCCACTTTCTTTAAGATGCTTTCATCTCGTTCTTCTGAAAGTCGGCCCTGTTGTTCTTTGTTGCGCGGTGTGAGTTTCAGCTGTGTTTTGAACTGACATGACACAGCCAGGGATGTTTGTACATCCAGCGTTTGAATTACGGAGGACTAAAGGCCTGCGTGGTGATGTATGAGCAGGATGTCAGGTCTGTCTGTTAACTATGATTTATTAATGCCTGAGGGGGAAGCAATGCCAGGTAGTGGTAATGCAGTCAGACTGAGAAGGCTACTGTAAACACACTGTATGACACCTAATGAAGGCTCACACAGGAATCCATTACACCCTTTCACATTCCACTCTTATAATATTGCATGAGTAACTGTCTTATTCCAGGGCAACAAAGGGCCAAAGTACTTCATTCAAACATCTCATAGACGCTCTACTGACAAAACCTGACTGCATAAGTGCACTGCCTCAAGGTAGAAGTGAGTATCCAAGAAAAGAATTATCTGAATGACCAAAAATGTGCCACAGCAAAATATAAAATCTACTCCTACAATGCTCACACCAACACGAGTCAGCTCAGATGACTTGGAAGACATGGATCATGTTTCTCTGTAATCTGAAACTCAGACCCATCAAAGAAATTCCAATAAGCAGTAGAGACATTTCCCAGAGAGCATCCTGTGGGGTTCCTGGTGGCAAGCGGCACTGATGGGTGGGGTCAGTGTGTCAAACTCCAATCCTGCCCCATTACTCAGCACAGGTCCCATTAATGTATCAGCCATCTGATCTACACAGCTGCAGAGCAGGGGGGGGGACATGTAAACACAAAGAGCGAGGAATTCAGGGAGAAGGGGGAGGGCATGGAGAGCAGGGTTTGACATTATGGTTGCATAAAGTGCAAGCCATTACTGCTCCTTGCTGCTGCATCGCAAACATGGACGAAACTGTCAGCACAAGGTCAAATCAATCGAAGAGCAGCTGATTTACTCTCTAGAGGTCAAGATGAGGGAAGAGCAGCAGGGAGAGAAAGTTATCTCTGCATGTGGCTTTGTGCAGTTGTGTGTGAGCGGCTGTGTGTGTGCCCTCGACACAAAAGAGGGCAGAAAGCATGTGTGTCTGTGTGTAGTCTTACGATAAGCATCCCTTTCTGGGAATTACCTGCTTGTCTCATTAATAGGTTGATGCCGGAGGGGGACAATATGCAAACCAAGCAGGAAAACATGGAAATCAAAATATTTTCTCCCACCCCCACCCTCCATGGTCACACACACTCACCAACATTACACACATAATCACACTCCCAGTCACAGTGCATTAAATGATTCAGCTCATAAAACACTTACAGTCCTGATAGGTAAGGATTTTGATTTATAAATAAACACGGGCAACCAAAAGAGAGACAAGGCTCTCTTAATTATATTGCTTTGACATAAAAGCTGTTTGTGCTGCTCCATTCATGTTAAAGTAAGTAACAGTTAATGGAATATTTTGTATATGAATTAGGGATTTATTTTGATACCTTGTAAAAACAGTATATTGTTCCACAAATCTGTTTTAGTAGCAAGCTTTAATGCACAGCAACGAGTAAACACTACGCCTGTGCTCACTGGGATAATAACACAAATAAAAAATGCCATTAAATGTAACAAGCAAATGTTCCTAAATCCCATTTGCCTAAACAGTTATCATGAATGTTCCTAGAAGAATATTTAAAACTGCTGTAGACAAATATTACCTGAATAGGTTTTTGAAGTGAATAGAGATCAGTAGAAGGAACAGAAACCACTGATTATCAAATTATGTGTATTTTGTATACTCATATGTATCATAATTTAGTACTTTTTTTTAATGCATGTCACATATTTAACATGTAACATTAAGCTGTCTGTGGCTCTTTTTCCTGCTCTAACTATGCAAATGTCCCCTCCGTGGGACTAATAAAGGTATTCTGATTCTGATTATCGATCCTACTGCCATAGTAGAAGAAACCAGACATCGAAGGGGTGTTGAGAGAAAAACAAAATAGGGCTTTAATTGCTTTTTTTGTTTCTCACCACCAGATTTGAGCCCGGAGAGCTTTACACCGGACCCCTGCTGAGATGGGCTGTGGCGGGAGGCAGACTTCACTTCAGGCCCAGAAACAGGATAGACAGGAACTGAGGGAGTCCCTATTGGGCAGGGGGGCGGCTGATATCCCAGGACCCCTGCTCTGTTTGTGCTCCAGGTTACACCGGTTATAGCAGGGGGTCCTCCCCTTCCAGCCACTGAAGGGTCCCTATACCCTCTGGATGAACTTCAATTAAAAGAAGGTTGAAATCAAACATTGAACACTTCACCTCCTCAACCAGCCCTGGAAAGGACAGCAGAGATGAACTGATAGTTTGATTTCATCTGAATAGTGCCTGAATCCAACAAGATGTCGTCTGTCAAACACAAAATGTTATGAAATGTTTTTGTTATACAGCACAAATGTTTTTGCATTGTATTGTGCAATTGCTATCATATCAAAAGTCTCCTCTGTGCTTCAATGGGAGTCATCACACTGTCATAATAACAGTGGGGATAATCTCACAACCCATCTTTAACTGCCAACACAGAATTCATATTTCCATTTGAAAGCACAAATTCTGAAAATGGGCCGTTTCAAGAAGTTTAAAAAATGCAAATATATGCTTTCTTCAAAATAAATAATTAGCATTCTGGTATTTGGTGTACTAACACACATAAAAACATTGTTATAAACACAGCAAACATGTTGCAGTTCATACCCTTTTCTTTTTCTTCCCACACCCCTTTCTGCTGTTGGGGTTATCTATCTTGTAGGTACAATGCAAACACTACTGGTCTCCATTTCATTGACATTGTTGCTACACTTAAGTGCAGTAACTTAATCCCTTTTGAAACAGAAGGGTTTCAACCTTAGCCGGCGGGCTGGGAGGGGAGCAGCGCTGAGTGGAAGTGGAGGAGGGTGTTGTCACCGCACTTTACAGCATTATGGCGTACTGTAGAAGTGGCAGGGGCCTCAGGGTCATTTAGATAGGGTTCCTCCAGCCTGAGGTGTTAAATTCAAAACCACATTTATCATCACAAAAAAAGCTTTTCTTTCAGCATCTGCTCACTTAACTTTAATTATAGCTTCCTTTCAGAGGAGGAAGGCCATTAAGCTGGGTTGGGTCCTTAACTCTCCCTCCTCTGAGTGTTGCACTGTGTCACGGCTGGATACGGCACTGATATACGGAGAGGTGAAATGTATTCTTCTTCTTCTTCCTCACTGGGCCGGTAAGCACTCCACAAGGGTTAGTCTGAGATCTACAATCCCTGAGGATCGAGACAAGCATTTTGAAGTAGACATTTCAAAAGACAAAAAGTAGTCGGGGATATGAAAGGCTCGGTCTGCAGCAGAAGTCACTGTAAACACAATCCTCGTATTGTACCGTACGTTTGGTCTGTGCGAGTGAGCGTTTTGGATTCACAAGTGTGCACTTTTGTTTGTGCACATATGTGTTTATCCTTCTATAGTCCTCGTGCACTTGGCCCATTTTCCCTCATTGTGCTGCGAGTATCCCACTGGGGAGGAAGACGAGGGAGATTAGCTATGTTTCCTGTTGGTGAGGCTTTGATGTTCGGTCCTGAGGGAAACACTGCTCAGTCACATTTCCCTTCATCTGCTGCATGTCATTCAACGTGTACAACCACCTCCAAAGTCACCAAGCCCTTCATGCTGTGCGCTGTCTGCATTTAGAGACATCAGTCATGTTTTGAGAGCAGCCACAAAGTTTGACCTCAACTTTGTAAAAAAAAAGCTTTCTGTTCCTGTTTTACTTTAGCTGAGGAAGCACAAGGAGCTTTACTGAAAAAGAACACAGGGATTGTTGGTCTGTGTACAAGCCTGGACGTGTTGCAGGTAAACTGTGGTTATACCACTGGCATACAGAATGCTGAATTAACTTGGGTCCTTCTCAACAACACTTACATAACAGAAACAAACAACTATATAATACAATTACCATATGATTCTGCTAGCATCAGATCATTCACATGATTGATCCCTCTTTAACCAAAAAGGACTAGCTATTTAGAACAGCTTGCTTAATATGGTCACAGTTTACAAGAATGTAAGCAGCAGAACCTTCTTTTCTTGTCACACCCTTGATCATTTATTCACAATGCAACTGGACCGTTGTCCATTAGATTTAAGGTTCTGCTCTGTAATGCTGTTAGCGGCTAATGTAGCCTCAAGCTGCTAGCCTCAAGCAGGGATGAGCAGGAGTGTTATGAGACTTTAGGCAATGTGGAGCCGCAAGAAGTCATGATACCCTTTTATAGACGTGCAGTATCACTTCTTTAGCTCCCCATAGATGCACCCCATGGTACTGAGCCAGAGACCCGGACAGGAACCAGCAGGTCACTAAAAGGGCCTAGGTATTTAACCATTAAAAAAACATAGTCAATTAATTTAAATAATCTAAATTAAATGAAGGCATCAGTTATTAAATTAAAACAGTACTATGTGCCCACCTGACTTAATTATTGCATTTTTCCTTTGCTTTCATCCCAGATTAAGTGTTTAACATAGAGTAAATTCTGAGACAGAACATCAGCCAATGAAACACAGCACGTCTTGCTTCTGTCGATTCTCTGTAGATCTTGATAATGATCATTACAGGTACAAGCTTCTGAAGCACAGTGGAGAGAAGGCCCTTTGATTCAGCACCACAGATTTCTGCCCTGTGATGACTGGGCCCTGCACCAAAGAGGAGGACACAGAGGTAAAAAAAGTGACTGTTCTAGGTTAAAAAGCATGCGGATAATGTTGTGGTTTTTATAATGAGCCCTGACTACTGTATATTTCATGCCACAGCATGTCAAGACTTTGGTTGATTTTAGGTGAGTCTGGGGACATCAAAGGGACCAAAGAGTGAGAAGACGGTAAACCGAACCCTCTGTGGCTCAGCTAGAAAGGTTTAGGTTGGGTGAGCATACTTGATGTATGTGTGTATTCTTTGTGTTTAATCTTGTTTACGAAACCCTATCCTGTCTTAATGCTGGGAATACAACTTAAAATAATAGAACTAGATATGTTGTTATACAAAAAAAACTCTGTGTTATCACTCTCATTTTGTCTGTTATTCACCTTGGACGTAAGCTCCTTTTCAATAGCCTACAATTGATTATAATCCAAACAACATTTAGAGTTATAATTATTAAGCATTCGGCCTGCATGGCAGCTGGAGTCCTCTGTCTCGCTGTCAGTATGATTGACGACTTAGACGGTACATGAATTTCAAATCCTGGTGAATGATAGGGCTGTCTTCATAAACAGGTACAAAACTTCAGTATGACTGAAAAGCGGCCAATTAAAAGCTCTAAATGTAAATCAGCTGCATCCACTGTACTCCCACTTTTCCCACTGTGTGGATGCTGGTGAACTGAGGAGACCCCCGTCCACTCATTTGTCCAGTCATCCTGCTCAGTGACCAGGGACAGGCTGGAGAGGTGTTACCGCACCCTTTGCATTCAATTATGGATCATGTTTAAATCTCCCAACCCTGAAACAAGAACAGAGGATTCCAGGAGGGTGGCCAGCTAATGCAGAAAGACAGACAGACACTCACACAACATTTGGATATCCGAGCATTGGAGGGAAGCCAAGCATAGATGTGATCGCCTTCTGCACCAGTACTGGCTTCATGTTCAGCAGCCTTTTTCAAATATTTAATATTTTTTTGTTTCCCAAGAGAGTACTAAATTGTGTGTTGCACTTCTTCACAAATTGAATTATTTCACAATATGTTCACTATCACTTAAAGATTCCCCCCCCCCCTCCCCTCTGGTCAAAGTAGCTTATTGATGTCCTTTTTCTTAGAGACTCCAGATTGGACAGTTGATGAGTGGACTATGATTTACCAGATGGCTCATTGTGTGTTCTTGTTTTTTGGCAGTCTGACCCTACTGAATATTGAGATGAGAAGCCAGCTTGGATTTTCTGGAAAAAAGTGTGACATTTCTTGGAGTGAGTTTATTGCCTAGCTGTCACCCTCTGTATTGGACCTGATGTTCAGCCACTGACTGCAGACATCATACTGTTATGGCGGAGCTTGAAAGACTCAATTTGATGGTTTGATGGTTTTTATATTAATTTGAATATGATTTGCTGAGCCACAGGTCTACAAGGGAGTCAAATACAAAGAGTCTGTCCCTTTTTTTTTAATCAAACATAAAAACTTAATTTTAAATATCATGCCGATAAGGTAAGATTTTCAAATCCTCTGTTTAGAAAATAAAACCAGATGTATCACCACATCAATTCGTCATTAATTTGCAGACCCTCACGGCTTGAAGTCCTGATTCTTTAACTATTTTGTGTTGCATCTTCTCTTCCTGGGCCCTGGAACTTTTCAATAAACAGTGGAGGAGACAACAGGCAGCTGCACTGCATTTGGGCACAGATTGGGACATGTGTTTGGCCGGGAGTCTGGTGTTGAAGGGAAATCAGAGGCGGAGAAGGAAGTGTCCAAAAATAAAACACTTCACTTGCTTCACTGATTTCCAGTGTAGAACATTGGAGACTACATTTTACAACAGCTTGTTAAGGCTTAAGGACACGCTGTTTTTTGGGAAAGCGGAAAGCATAAGAGACTTGGTCAGTACATACTGTATTGTTGTTGCAGTGATTCAGTGAGTGTTGGTAAAAAGAGATTTGACTGTTTATGAGATGTTCTCAGTGGGAAGTCAGGCAGTGGCTGGGCTGCCACCTTGAGGTTTACACATGTACTTAAATGTATTTTTGTCATATCTGATCAAGGGAGAATTTGGGGCCTACTGAAAAAACATGTAAGGCTATACAACTTGGATTTGTTGTTCAAAGTTACATTACATAGTAAACAAGCATATAAAAATGGACTCCAAAGCCTATGGAAGGGGGTCAGCGTATATTCCCAACTTTAATAACTCAGTGACTTTGCTCATTATGGTTCTGGCCATAAGAAGACAGAGAGCACCCACTGCATTATGCACTATAGATGCACTGCCCCCCCACCCCCCCTTCTGTAGCAGATACAGTGAGGGCTGATGGGAGAGGGCTGGTTGTATGTCACAGTTAGAGACAGTGGAAATGCATCGACGGTTCAGCCTCCAACCAGATAGGACACATGCTGGCAAATTTATGGAAGTATTAAACATTAAATGCTCTGATGCAATTGCGATTTCATGACGGGGGGAATGAGATAGTTAATAACTGTCTCAGTGAGCAGCTTTCTAGCTTGAGATGAGCCACAATTAGGTCAAACTGGCTGGTGCATTAGCAGAAGGACAAGCGGCAGTTTCAGGACTTTTCTTCTTTGGGATGGGTGAAACGCGGCATTAATCACAGTAATGTTGCTGCAGAGGCAGTAGAGACAGCCCATGACGCCTTCTCTGCATAATGTCCTAAAGTGAACACTGCGTTCTCTTGCTAATTTATGTACTGCCACCAGGGCGGTACAGTAAAGCTTTCTGAAGATGCTTATTGCTCTATAGCTCAATGAATGAGAATACTTTTGGCTCACTGCATAGAAACTTTACTGTATTAATTCCCCAGACACTAAGGAAGTCTGCAGTGGATCAGCTACAGTGTGACGGCTCTACTAAGTGTGGGACATTGTGGAGCTGCAATTGTCCTGACTTGTTGTGAATCACCGGTCCACAAAAAATGTAGGAAGATATAAAAATCTAATTTAAGAAGTTGGAATGCACAATAACTTCAGGATGGGGAAGGAGCCACCGAAAAAATACTTCTGTTATTGTTCTGCAGCAACTTTCCTTCCTGCACATTAATCACTGTTTTCTGTTTTTATTTGCTACTGCTTATTTCCTCATTTATTTTAGTACCATTTAGTAAACTATGTTAGATAATGGAGTGTGCTTTTTAATGGGGGAATTAAATGTCACAGCCATTCAATATTATGGTCCCCAAACACTTGTAATTCTAATGTTATTATCAAGTCTGAAACGGTGTGCAATTTAAGAATTATTTTGTTGGTTTTTTTCATGTTGACATGTTTTAGCAAAAGCAAATTAGTTATAACTACTGCATGAACCCATAAATGAAAACCTCTCAAAAGTGTACTCACAAAAGTCCATGTGTAAAGCAAAAAAAGGGCATATGTAAAAATAGATAATTAAAAGGCTTTGTGAACATAATCATGATGCAAAATTGCCATTTCGAAGGCACGTAAGTGGTACTTACATAAGAACTCAAAATGCTCAGTAATATAAATAGCTTACTTATTTCATCAGAAGTTGCTTAATGCATTGATTATATTGAGACAACCTCCAGATACAAGTCATATTCGAGAATTTGAGATGAAAACAAATAATCTAAATTAACCATTGTAAATGCTTTGATGCTGCTGGTTTCTTTTTTCTACACAGTGATATGTGCCAAAGAGACAATGCATTACATGTTATGCAGACCATGCTGTGTGGTGGATATTACAACAATGCTCTTCTCTTCAAAGTTCACATTGTGTGGGTCTTTGTCAACATAGCAAGATGGCTTGAATTGCAGGCTACAGTACAGAATGGACAACATAACCACAAGATGATTGAAAAAAACTGTCTCCAACAGGCCATTCTATGAGTAACACAATATTGCACATGTGAGGAAGAGGTTTCTTGACAGCGACACTAACCTTGTATGCACGTCTACATGGGAGAAGATGATACAGTTTGTGGTATACAACAGATCTGCTGAAGCAGCACTGTACCTCTCAATGCTTCCCATCTCCAATTCTGACAGTCAGCCTGATATGGGGAAAAGCATCAAGAGAAAATCAATTAGTGGCTCATACGTTTGAATGGCAGCAGGGATGGCGTAGATTTTGAGAAAAAGGGATTGAAGTATTCACCGGAAATTGTCAGTGAAGAAAATATAAAAGCTATCAGATGGATTTTTATCTCGGTTCCAATCGGCTGCAAGGATCTTTACCATGTGCACACAGTCACTGCTACAGTTCTCTGGGTTCAACAAGTAGCTGCGCTCGCCGTGAAAAGCTAATTCTGCGATGATGAGATGATTTGGTGCAATAGACACGGCAGAAACTGGAACAATGTGACATTGGACGAGAAAGGCATTAAAGATAGAGTGATTATGTTTCTAATAAAATAAGATGGTTTCATGCGCTGCTGATTTTTTATTTGGACTTTCTAACTACTTATATTGCTACTGTTATACTGCTATGTGTGATATAACAAGGAAAATAAGTTCAAAAGATTAAGAACATGTGGGCGGAAAACACAAGAGAAAGGCAAAGTAACTTACTTTGTATCGAGAACCTTATTAAATGTTAAACAACATATAATCCTACTTTTATGAATAAACAGTACAGTTCAACATTTGATAAAAAAAATATGTTGAATTATGTCAAAACAAGAAAAAAATCATAAATTGTAAACACCGCTGTAGATGTATGTATGTAAAATGTATGTATGATATGCTGTACAAAGAAAATGGGTCTAAGCTCTCATTTGGCGGGATTTCTCCTTAATCTCTCCTTAATTCCTCCAGTCGGCAGATCACAGCACCATCTGAATTGATATTAAAGTCCTTGTCCTGGGTTATTTTACACAAACAATGAATTATTTTCAGGATTTGGCTGATCTGCAATCTCGAAAACCTCAATAGAAAACTTGGGCTCCGAAATTGATGGGAAAAATAATTCAACACAGCAAAACACGATGTCTTGTGCAAATTCAAGGACGTGTGAATGCTGTAAAACTGAATCTCCTCTGTGACTCTCACCGTATTAGTGTTGAAAATAATTCACTCTTCTGCTATATGAATTTGAAAAAGTGTTCTGTTTATTTCCAGTTAATGACAAAATGCTGAACAGCCATCATATGACGCATTGTAATTGCAGCCCACAGAGGCTCTGTAAAAGCATTTACTGCTCAGTAAATCTCTTTAATAGATGAAAAAGTAAGAAGAATCAATACTAAAACAAATGCAAATTAGTGGGTGCCTCCCAAACACACATACACGCTGTATGCAGAGTTCATATCTCTCTGAACAAAAGCGCAATTCATCAACATATAAAAGAATTAAAAGCTACAGGCCTGCTTGTAACTTTTATGAAAGATTAATTGATGATAAACTGCTGTGTATATTTCTTCAGTTGTAAAAGATAATGTGACCATTTTGCAGCCAAACCGACTCACTTAGCACTTCAAACACACGTAAGGCTTTGACTAGATATTGGATTCATCCTCTGGGCACCATGGATGGCTAACACATCATGATAATCCATCCAATAGAATGTTTTCTCCAAATATTAAATATATGAAAAATGAAATATTATGTTACTATTTTATATAATTCATCCTTAAATAAAAATGGCAGTGTTCATCGATGATCATTGTTTTTACAGGAGACTCAAGAAAGTTAATTAAATAGAAACAATACAACTCAATACAATCATAAAAAGCAATCTTCTCTCTTTGATTGACAGGGTACTATAAAGTGTAATGTTAATGTGGATTTGGCATCAGTCCGTACAATCATAATAAGGTAAATACACTCTCGTTGCCTTTTATGCAGATGAGCTGGCTCATAGCTGTCTGAGTAGCTAATGCGTTTGTAGCATTTATCAATTAAAGCCGCTCTTAGGGGAGCACAAGCAGATGGGAATACAGCTGTGTAAAGTCAGAAAGTAATCTTTTTAATGAGTATAGAAATCTGCAGGGCAGACAGAGGTCTTGTTATGTACACATCATATAAGACCACCCGAAACAAAGACGAATCCTTTATGAATCATCATTTTCATTGAAGCACTTTTAAACAATACGGATGAGAAAGCTGTGTATCTATTTGTCTTTTCTCTGAAATAACACCACTTTCTCTTTGGGTATGCAGTCTGGAAAGTGTCTTTTTTGTTGTTTTGACTTTTATGTTCATACAAAGAGACGCTATGTTTGTCTGAGTCACACCCAAGATAACACTGCTCTGCTACAGCTCAGAGACTATTCAGCCTGGAAGCTTGGCCCATTATAATTTGGAACAAGGAAAGACCATTTAAGCCCATAGATAATCAGTAATAAACAATGCACAATTTCATTACAAGGCGGAGTACAATGCATTGGCAGGAACTGCATCGCATAGTTTGATTTAACAGGCCTGTATATTTGGAGACGGACTAAAAACAGGAGCAAGCTGATCAGACCAGTAAAATGCAAATCAAAAGCAAATTTATGACATTGTTTAATGACCTCACAAAGTCTACTAATGAATTACATAATCTCCTGTATTTCCCATTAAATATGGTTTTAGGCAAATACTGAGGCGCCAGTTGGGAGTAAGTGTGTGTGGTCTACATGCTAATGATGAGGAATGGCTCTCAGCTACCTTAAAGGACTACACCAGTGTGACGTAGCCCGTTCCCAATGAAGTACATGACATTATTGACAAAGATAATGAAGTGTCCTTTTAAATACGGGTTAATCCCTTCTAATTAACTATTGGTTTACAGTAGTTGCTATTGGATTCATCTAGAAGTATAAAATCAACTTTAAGAAACTTGACTAACATTAATTGGGAAGGAAGTTAAAAGGAATATTCATTTTAATAGTTATTAGTATATTATTTCACTACAAAAATGCAACAATGGTGAAGAGAGTTGTGATTTTCACTGTGATGAAAAGTGTATTGATGTTAATGATTAAAGACAAGTGGCTGCTATGAATGTGTTTGTATGTCATTATAATTAAACATTTAAGAGGAATACTTAAAAAGGATAAGAGTTATAAAATATCAGTTTTATTGCTCTGACGTTATTTGAATTTTATTGAATTTAATTATTTTTCGTAGCATTTCAAGTCTTTGAGGGACTAACGCTTTCATCTGTTTGCTTGGAATGATTCATCCATCGTCTCTCCCTGATACTACACAAATGTCCCCGCTCCTTCACAGAGTGCTCGGCCTTTGGATTCCTCCAGAAAGTTCTTCGGGGAGCAGAGCTAAGACAGCCACACTGTCCCTGCGCTACCAAGCTGGGGTGAAATCCACTAATCGGCTTTAATGGGCAAACATGATAAAGCTTGTGCCAGGATCAGGCCAATTTACAGCGTGCCAGTTCTGTCCATCCCATGTGAGGTGCGTATCCACAGAAGCAGCTCAGTATCCTCCTCTCTAGAAAGATGTCCTTACCATCAGGCCTGGATTGGCAGAATCATGTGGAACAACCCTATTGTGAAGAGCCTGCCTCAGTCTTTTCTACAGCTGGTGGCTCAGTGGAAGTGGGGCGCTAAGATGGTGAGCTTCATACGCTGGCTCAGTGTGGGGTCTTTCCAGCAGCTCCTGACAGAAAAAGAGCCAAATGTGTGTGCCGCAGCACATCTGTACAGATGGTGCTGGTACTGACAGCTGAGGGTGAGATAAGGTGTAAAGATTACTATAAAACTGTGCAGCATCCTTATTTTTCATTTGATAATCAATTTTTAAAGCACCGGGGAAGTTAGGTGACAATTACAATTTACTATTGTGGGGGTAAAAATCTCAAGAATGCTCAAGAATTGATATCTCTTGGAGCTCAGTCACAGATCATAAAGTATGTTATGGGAGGGATGTTGTGATCATAAAGTCACTGGATGGCAGGACATCTTGAGTCGTTGCACGTCGGTACTTCTCAGTATTATATCAGAAACTCATTTTAAGATTGAATCTGTGAAATGTTGGAGTTAAGGGAGGAATCCAAGCAGGACCATAATGCATTGTCCTTGATCGGGGCTAGGAGCTAACTCATTAAAGACTTACAGCTAAAAACATGTACTGTCACAACGAGTAAGATCAAGCCTGCCTAGCTACACACCTTGCACATTTGATTATGAGGCATTTCTATTGAAAGACCTTGGGTTCAACTTTTGTAAAAGCTTTGAATAATAAAAAATCCAAACACTGTGTCCTTTAAACCATCATTCTCAGAATCCTGAATAACCTCTGGTGCAGGATAAACATTTCCTTAAAACATATTTTAACATGCCTCCCCCTGAGACACAGCAGTGATTCCCTCACACTTCATTATCATGTCCAACACCTGACTTATTTTTATAATTTCAGATGGTACAAGTTCTTATCAAAGACAATTATGTACCTGGCAATGTTTCAGTTACCTAAGGGCAGCGTGTTATATAAAACTGAGAGAGGATAAACCTGTGCAGGGATGTACCTGGTGTTTTAATCAAAAGAGAACTTCAGTAACCTCCAGCAACAGAAAATTGCAAAATGCAAAGAGGAAAAGGACAACAAATGAGTTTGTAACACCTGTGGGAACAGCGGCAGAAGGTGGAGATCAACAAAGAAGAAAAAAGCTCTTTATTCAGTTCTCGCACTGATTAATAATCGCGGAATACTTAAAATCTAGACGGATTTAGAAGTGCAATTAATCACAGGTTTTACTGTGGGTGCTTAATCAAGAGAGGCAATTCTGGGCTCAAGTCATTTTTAGAATATGGCTATCATTATTTTTGAACAGTTTCTATTTTTCCCCAGAAGCCCTTTTATGGATAGCACTTATCTACTTAGAGGAGCTGGAGTGCACGTTGGAGCACCTCAGGTGTTTGGGTTTAGGGAAAGGGCAGAAAAGGCCTGCTCTGACTTAGATAAGGAGATCACAAATATCCTTAGAGACAATAAACCTGCACCTCCAAATAATAGTTACGGCTGTGGTATTATCATTACATTTCACTCTCTAATGACATTAGCTTTTGGGATAGTGCATTACAGGTTTTGTAAAAGATACTGCAGGTCTTAGGAGTAAACTTGAAACAGTATTTAATATAAGCAAAAAAGAAAGAAAGAAAGAAGGAAAGGAAAAAGGAAGAAAGCAAGGAGAAGGTATGGCTGTGTGATATGAGAACAGAAGGACAGCACCATGGCTTTGACATCATTTTTCAGATGGTGTGCCAGCTCTGCTGCCATGCACAGATTTCTGTCTGGCCCTGGAGCTCAAACGTCACATGTGTAGATGCAAGTGCCCTGTGCCCTGTGGGTAGATACACTGCAAGACCAGACTGCACGTTAATATCCACAATTCATCGAGTAATATCCCATCTCAGCACTACTGGGAAAATAAAGTGTGTTGACATTGTACTTTGGAACTGGCTGTGTTTTCCCCCCTGTTTACTATAAGAGGTTAAGTGCTGTACACTGTTAACTGTCACATGCTTGTTCAATAAGCACAGAATGCCAAATGCATGATCTTGATGGTTTATCACTGGTGGACTATAAACACAAATTGAACTTAAGATTGTTTTATCATCGCATATTTTAACCATTGCAATTGTGTGCAATCTGCTTTTAAAAATGGCATAAAAAGGTTTTAGAATATGTTTAGATATGGCAGTTATCCAGCTTTCGTTATTGGCAGGTGATTCTGCCTTCTGTCTTTATACATGCTGGCATCACACATTTAACTTGCAGAATGATCACATACTTTGCAATCTGACTGTGATAACAATCAAATAATAATAATAACAAGAAAAAATAATGTGATCATGATAACCTGTCCTCTCTTCTACTCAGCTTTCTTTATGTGATTCTGTTTTCCTCCAAATAACCACTTTTTCCTGTTTTACCAGTTCCCCCCACTTTACTTACTTTAACGATCCCTCTCTCTCCTTCAGACTCATTGCCCCATGCCCTCTTATCTCTGACTCCCATTCACACACCATGAGGGGCGTCCTCTTTGTCATTGGTAGCGATGACCTCCACGTTCCCCCCTGGCATAGGGTCAATTATTCACTGCGCAAGAACTACACCTGTGTCCCTCGTGAATCTCCCCGACAACCAGCCGGCAGAAAAAATGAGTCTATTACCATGGTGGTGCCAGGTGATGGATTTCATGTTCGCTGGTGGAGTGCAGGTAAAAAACCTGGGGAAGCAACTGAAGGTGACCTTCGCAGCTAAGGCATCTTTACCGGTCGTGCGTGCAAACATGCAGACTCCCATGAGTAAGTATCAAAGGCGGGAGCGGGGCATTGGTTTCCGTGTCAGACTTGTTTGTTTGTTGTGGGTTATTGTTGAGTGTGCTGTAAACCTGAACGACCTTGAGGCTGCGAATTCCTCCATAAGACGTTCCCTGGTGGACTATAATGCCGCTGTAATATCTATTAAAGCAATGAAAACACAGTTCACTGGCTTTTTGCATGGGGCAAAACGAAATACGACACAATAAAACTGTAGAATCTTTGTTATTATATCTCATAAGATGAAAAAACTTCACACAAAAATCAAAAAGGGCTACTGTGAGCATTAAAGTGTATTCTAAGGAAGCAGTATCATCACCTTTCACAACATATTCTCAGTACCCACTAGTGAGCTGGCATCTGCAGTGCTCAAGGCAGGATGGCAGCCATGCAGGATAGCACCAAACCAAGCTGTTAGGCCTGCTGTCTACTAATCCATTCCAGTGTGGCGGCACAGTCGGGTAACCCCATGCAAGCAGCACTACAGGTCAACAGATACGGTCAATACATGTGGTCAGAACATGTGGTCGGAACAACAGTTCTCTTGGACCGTGACTAACAGACTTTGTGCCGTTTGGTGTGCGCCTCTCTTTCTTCTTTAAGCGAGCATGTTCGTCCGCCTCCCTGCCTGCTTGTAGCTATATGTCCTTGTGTTTGAGGTTTGTTTATCCTTTTGTCTTTGTGCACTAATGCATGTTCCTGTGCAGCATGTTGCCATGAGACTTGGCTGCACACACAGGAGACAGGTGAGACATGTAGAGAGGACAGGCAGGTTTTTGGAGCAGCCTCACCTCTCTGTAACTTTGGACCGTTGATGTGTCTGTCTTAGTACCAGCGTGTGTCAGCTGCCCTCAGCATGCAGAGGCATTGGAGTGTACAGCTCCAGTCTGCTGATCCTCGGCCTCACTCGTATCCCAGTCGCTCCCGGGCCCGCCAACCAGGCCAGACATGGCACAAGACAGAAGAAGAGCCCCACACGACTGAGGCTTGGTCACTAGGTTCTTGTTTTGTTCAAAAACCTAAACTCTGTTATTGCTTTTTCGGAAAAATGTAGCTTTTGATGTAAGTTATTTCATTTACAAAGATATTTGATATTCAGTGGTATATCTAAAGATTCCATAAAGTAATACAATAAAAGGGGAGTTAGTTTTATGCTGTCAGGTCAGAACACAAATTATTCCATAAAGTGGTCAGTTTGGAACTTACTGGAAATGCAACCTCCAAGTTATGAACTACACATAGTGGGGGTTAAGAAACACAACTGTGAAACATTTATAGTACGCTTAGTGTTTTATGGTAGGTTTTATTGCCCATCTGCCATGGGCACCGCTGTAAGTGCTTGAATTTACTGACATGTATGAAACTCTCCTTGAAATATATTAATTGCTCAGTCATAGGCTATATACTTAAATTATTTGCTCATATTTTATATTTAATTGTCATAAAAATAAAATACAATTATTGGCTAAATTATGCATGCAGCTGTCATCTATCATATCATCTCTCTCCCACAAAAACACATACTGTATCACTTTTATCCATGTTAATAAATGCTCTTCTGCACTATTACTAAAGCCTCTTTATCCTCTAATCTTGTCATGGTTAATGATGTCTAATTCGAGCATGTGACTTATGACTAATGGTCGTGTCCGTTAATGAGACAATAAGCATACGCAAAATCCCTCAGTGCCTGTCATCAATCACAAAGACCAAGGTCATGTGATTTGGTTTTATTTCTAAAGAACTGACCCAGACAAGCCTAGAGGAAAACACTGGAATTATATTAAACAATAATCCAGAAGGGGTAAATGAAGCTTTTCCTTAGAAGGAATCTTATTCACAATAATAAATATTTTCATGGTTTTGTTAAACGTATCCTTAACTAGTTGTCTGTCAGCTTCCTGGGGGAGAGAGGTTTGCCTTTAGAGTCCTAGGATATAGTGACTGGTAAAATAGCACCCTCTGAAGGAAAGATGAATTATGAATCTAAATCAAGACAAAAAGCTTGTCTCCACACAATGCCACAGAACAGCACACCCACTCACTGAGTAGTATGTGCTCAAACAGCTGTGTGCCCATTCATTTGGTGCCAAAATCATCTCTACGGGTAACTGTGAAAATATGATCTTTGTGATTTTGCTGAACGGGTCCTTTAAAAGCATAAATAGTGTTGTTGTCAATCTATTTGGTAGTGATAGTAGATTCCAATCCTGTGTTTTAAATGCTGCCCTTTTATTTACATTTGGATCACAGATTGAGCTCTTATGCCTGGTCCCCAGAGGCCTGATAATGAACTTGTGTGTTACGACATTTAAACAGGCAGGCCTGGACAGCCTCTCATAACTCAGAAAGGTTATTCTCCGGCAGCACATATAGATAAATGTCATCAACGTAGCCCAGGCTTTATTGAAACAGAGCAGACATGATGCTCGCTGCTGATATTTACACAGATGATCCAAGTCTGAGGGATGGGGGGGGGGGGAAGGCAATGCCTTCTGACAAAAAAATTGTTCTCACAGACATTTTCGTCCAACAATGGAGTTTGAACACAATAACAAACGAAGACTATTCAGCAAGATTTTCTGAGATGTTTTAAAAAAAAAATGAAATACAATACTATTGTTTATTGAAATACAATCACCTTAATATTGTAAAATAAGGGAATTATACCTTAACTCAGGGTTTAATTCACTCTGCGTTTGCACTTGGTTGCACCTTTTCCCCTAGACCAGAATGGTAGTGACGGGGGTCGTAGACAAAACCTCACCTCAGTCTGCTATCATTAATCCGGAGAGAACCTGAGGCATGTCTCTGCGAGAGGTTACCCGCAGAACCCAAATGAGGGATGGGAGGTGGAAAAAAGGGAGGAGAGGAACAGAAGAGGGCCAATTTGTGCGTTAGCCCCAGCAGCAGAACAGGCAGGCACTTAATTCTGTGGAAGCGCATCATTATATGCACCATTTACCAGATGCCCATTTAACATGCAATAATTAGATCACTCAGTTTGGAGGGGAAAAAAAGCGAAGACGTGGGCTACTTAAATAGGGTCCCTTGCCATAACATTAGCAGCCCCCCACAGGGTCACTTGTCAAAACAGTTTGAGAGATTAATTCTTTGGAGTGTCAAGGAGAAAAAATGTGTAGGCAGGCATTTCTTTTGTTTCTCTCCTTTGTCCTTTAGTTTTCTTTTTAAGAGTAAAGAACCGCTTGTTCTTAAAAACGAATATATTGGATGAATAAATAAAGTATGATTGACAAATTAATTAATGATAGTGAAGAATTCCCAACATTATCACGATCAAAGACACAGAGAGGGGGAGGGGTCTGGAAAATCTAATTTCCTCTGTTCATATAAAATGAGTAACTTCATGTTTCCTTAACCTTTGTCAGTCAAACAATCCTATAATTAGATTTTTAAATATTACTCTATGCACTAACCACTTGCTCTTTTTGCCTTGTATACTGATAATCTTTTTTCTTCACTTCTAAACCCTTTAATCTCACTATGAACCCTTCTCTCAGTAAATTCCTTTGTGACTTTTATGGTGAAAACCAGACAAAATCCCCCTCTGTTGAACCCAGTTCTGTTTGGTTTGTGTTAATAATGTCCATCCATTTCAGGCAGAGAATCATTTCATTTCTCTCTAAAGCAACCTCAGTTCATCACACACACACACGCACACACACACGCACACACACACACACGCACACAATCCATTCTCTCAACCAGCAGATACTAAAATGAAGCGAGGGTCCACGCAGAGGTGGACCACCTCTCTGCGTGATTAACCCGTGCGCTCAGTCAGGGCTGGGAAGTAGAACCCTCTGCCTTTACTGGTGCTGTTATAGAGATGTTAATGGAGTAATTTATGGAAGATATAAAGTGAAATAGGTCATCATCAACTTTTAGCCCTTTCATTGTTAGTGTGTGTGCGTGCCGCAGTAGCCTATGCTCTTTTTAGCTGAGGGCAGCCATGGAGCACCAGTACGTCCCCTGGGCCGAGGAGAGTGAGTGGTACCTGAGGAGCTAAATGGCCTGAGGAGGACACGGTCCACCATCCTGCCTTCTGTAAAGCTCTGCAGAACAACCTAATACAGAGGTAGAGAAAACGGCTCATTGAGGGTCTGAAAGGGGGAAGTGAGGCTCGTATCATACACTGGGGTGAACTGCTGTTAATACGATATTTAAATGAAGCAGATGTGCATCGAAAGCTTACAGATGAACAAAATGAGATGTTGAAAGAAATCCCCCGACCATAACTGTATCTCCCTTAACAGCCTCTTATTGCACAGCTGGTGTAAGTTTGCACACCACGGCTCATGATGCATAATCATTGATACGTAATGTAACAATACTAATTCACTGCTATTATTAAAACCCATAGGGAGCTTGGTGACTAAAGCCAACCAACTTCTATTCTTCACACGCTCTATCACTGTTGTTGACAGTAAGCAACTCATCTTCACTAAGAAATTAAAGGTGTTTTGTGAGTGATGCAGCCATTGTCATCTACGTTGTCAGTGTAGGCCAGAGATGATATACCCATTTAATAATAGAAAGAGCTTTTATATGACTGTTTCCCTGGGATTGGCAGACTTTGATTGGCTAGCAAGAACATTTCGCTTTGCAGATAAAATGAAACTACCTTCACCGTAATTTATAGATGCAATTTTGTGCTGCAGACCTGAGCTCATATTTGATATGACAATTTGAAGGTGGATGTGTGTGCGTGACTACACCTTTCCACAATAAATAAGTGTAATAAATGCAGATGTTTTATTTAAAGCCTGCAAGAGTTAGCATGATATTTAAAAGTCTGAATAACTCATAAGAAACTGCTTCAAACTGAGCTGGTTGAATATCAGACAACTTAACGGAACAAAGACAACAACAATACTGCCACGCTAGCAGTAGGCCTACTGATACACAATAAACTAAATCCTATTGTTGATTTTTTGCAGTAAGTCTCAAACACTGCTCTTCTTCTTTGAGACAATGATCCTTCCATAAGACACAGATCTAACCACTAGTGTTACTTAATCACAACACCATGGCTTAGAGAAGCAGAAATGTTCAAAACAGCACCTTACAAGAACTTCTATCTTGTGCTGAGACATTCATCTGAGAGAGTTACTGTATATCCGCCACAGAATTAAAATGTCATAGAATGATACTGTCACATAACAGCCTCACATGAATGATAATATAAGTAAATGCTGCTCGGTCTACAGGTGGCGGAGAAGAGCAGAAGCCTGCGGGCTACGGCTGACGGTTCTAATGTGATCCATTAAAGTTCAGGAGAGCCTGCTCTGGTCTCAAATCAAAGAGGGGGAAATTGCCCAAAATATCTGTGAGGCAGACGCATTCATCATCCGAAGATATAATGTGTTCTCTCAATATGGCTGTTTTTATTTTACGGCCACACAGAGGGGCTTTCGTGTCGCCGAAGTCTGGTAACACGGCTGCAGTAACCAGTTGGCAGGACATCGCAGGAATTAGCATGTGACTTCTCTGTGATGCCATACATTTTTATAGGAAGGTCAAAATGTTGTCACATTCTGCACTCAGATGTACCACGGTTTAGTAATGTAGTGACATGCAGAGTCCTTGTCTATTATGTGAGCAGTAATATGACAAATAACATGAATTGTACACTGACATGCTGGTATTGAATGTAATGTGACAGTATGGTTTGTGCGGGGTTCTCTTCAGAGACGGTGCCCTGTGGACCAAAGGGTCCTATTACTGAAATGAGCTCTATTAGTTTCTCTGTGGGAACCGCTACTGCGACCAAACTCACAAACCTGCTCACAGATTCAAAAACAGCTTTTGTTATTTTGTTATGCCATATAACATATTGCCATCCAGTTTCTCACTGATTTACATACAAATTGATCTTGAGGTAAATCAGATGTCACTTTTCTCCGGGTCACAGAGAACACGCTGAGATAATGAAATCAGGGTCCGCTGAGTGCTACACTTGCACAAGCTACCAGATGGGTCTCTCCCTTAATGCAATGCCTCAGTCTGCATGTGTGTGAACGGATGGGTGCACACACATGTTGGGGGGATTGCACGTATGCATATGTTATAATGAGTTAACATCTTCTATTTGTTTTACCAATAAAGAAATAAATGTGCGAGCTCATGTGTGATCCTTCATCTGACAGCTCTGTGTGAATGCATCCTTCCTCTGTGACTCTGGGGAGTGCTCTGATTTGCAATACATTTCTCCAAACTTGTATATACAATTTCTTGAGATAAAAAATACATTAGGCTATAGACAATGTGGCCTTTATTTTTGTTACCGTTTCTTAATACTGCGTATGGTGAATTCATGTAGGCTAAGTCTAGCATTAGAGGTCTGCTATTATGCTATTGTTAGGCATATATAATGGGTCTCAGATGTATTCAAATAAATAAAAACATGTCTATGACGTGTTTCGCTCAAAATACCAAACAGATCATGCATTTTAGACATCCCTCATATCCCTCTATTTCAGCCCCGTTAGAGAACTGCAGATTCGAGGTCCTTAGCTTGAACAAAAAAAAAGAGGAGGGGGAGCTAATGCTTGCTCAGAATTCTACGAGATACAGCTCAATGCTGCCGTGACTAAACGCCATATCATGTTCCAAACCACATCAAGGATTATTTCTGAAACAGTATGGAGCTAAAATGCTTTTCTCTTGCGGGTTTAACACAAGGTGAGTTCCTTTCTTTAATTCCTGCTTCTTTACACATGTAATCTCTCCAGTACAGCCTAGCTCTGAGTGTTAGCGATACTTGCTAATGTAAACAAAGACCATATTACGTCGCGCAGAGCCGGCCCGATAGCAAAGTTTCTGATAGTGCCGTGGCTCCACATTTCCGATATTACGTTATATCGGACGCAATCTGGATCAGCTCCGTTGTACCCTCGTTTTTAGAGATTTGGGTACGGAGGAAAAGAGAGAGGGTTTTTTTTTCTGGCACTTGAGTTCCATGACATTTATGTATAAAAGACATCAAAAAGTGCATTTTGGATGATAGGTCCCCTTTAAGGTTCTTTACCAAGACGTAGACCAATTAATCACTCCATTAATAGATTCCTCCAGGCTTCCCCCCTCAGAAGAATGCATTGAGAGAAAGTATGGTTTGAACAAGGAGGGACTAGAAAGGTGACAATTAGAAGGACAAGAACTCAACGGACCATTTCATCCCATTAATGTTGTCTGGGGAGAAATTAAACGGCTGTATAATGTGCCATGTTTCTATCATGGGACAGAATGACTTTGGGGAGAGTGTAGGTGTGACTGATGATGAGTGTTGAAAAAAGGCAAAGATTAAACACATAAAATATGTTCAGGATGTTATTTGAAGGGTACGTAAAATCTGAGTGGGCATAAATGTTTAAAAGAAAAAAGGAATTAAAGCCATATCAGTGTTTTAGGCACATTTATAATAAATAAAATATGAAATATCCAATCTTCTTTGGCATACCACAATGCTTTTGATAGATTAGAGTATTGTTCCAATCTTCCAGGCAGCCCTTGGCATTAGTTCAAGTCTTTACAGTAACACATTTTACTTGCAGAAACTAGTCTGAGTTCAATAATCCATCATAGTGGACATTGAGTGTCATTGTTGTGAGAGCTTTTTGTTGGAAATGTCAGAAACGCTAATGAAAAGATCATTGTGAAAGGTGTCCAAACAGTGCACCATTCGCTATGAAAGTCATACTTTTATATCATAACTTTAAAATCCTCTTTAAAGACATCAGACTTTGAGCGCACCACACACACTATTCAGCAGTTATGAAATGTGATTTCTCAACACTTGCAAACTTTTCAAATCAATGCATGGTCACACTGAGAATATGGAGCTTTGAGGGAAAAAAAAACCAGGAAATAAGTTCACAGTGATGGATTTCGCTATCTCAAGCTAGTTTCAAGTCTTTGATTTTCATGCAATACTGAAGGGCAGGGAACAAATCTAAATCACTTTGGTATGCCTGAACATGTTTGGAAGTTGTATAAAGCATACACAAATACAGGAATTGATTAAAACGCACAAGCACTCTTTTTTTTCTATTGGTTTCAAATGCTTATGTCCTTCTGAGGAAAAAGTAGTTACCTGCAGTTGACAGTGAAAGGAGGATTAAAAATAAATGCAGGAGACTGTGTTGTAATTCCTCTACTTCAAATCATAAATGCAATGAAAAGAAAGAGAGGGATGATGTGAGGCCCAGAAGTCATCAGTCAGACTGACAGGCTTGAAATGGAACAATACTTTAGTCTCCGCCCCTCCTGGGCAGCAGACTGTTTTGGTATTTGTTAAATAACTCTTGTATTCATGAGATTGCTTCCGAGCACTGCCTCTACAGCTATCCTGGGGCAATCAAAGGAAATTTAACATTACGGATAATGTGTCAGACAAAAATCACTGGCCCATTACATGTAACGTCAAATTCATGCAAACACATGCGATGTGATTAATATATACTTTGTGGAAATACACAATAAAGGTATAATGGGATGAATATGTAATGGCTGAGATATTAATGGCAGTATATTATGTTTTATAGTAACAGAGGTAAAAATCTATTGCATATCATGTGCGCTATTCCACTGGCTTTTTTACCATCAAATTCTGCTATCAGACGAGCAGAGAGCAAGTTTTTACAGTTGAATAAGTCAGTACATCTTCCTCCTTCATAATACTGTCATCAGAGGATGAGAGAGCTCATAATGGAGAAGCAGTTTATTTTACTTTCAGTGGGCAGTGGAGGCAGTCTCTGGCTAGTTCCTGTGCTATGAGAGAAATAAATCAAAGGAACAATAACAAAAATGGCCAGAGACCTCTCAGGGACCAGGCTGCACTATTAGGGGTGATAAAGGTGAGGCCTGACGAGCTCTGAGCCAATGGCAGGCCAGCCTTGGCATAATAAATTTAGCACAAATTACCTCCTTTAATTGGGTTCATGATCTGTGGACTGGAGCGCCAGGAGCCTCCAGTAAAAAGGCCTGACAAATGGGACACACAGTTTTGCAGTACCGTTTAATGCAGTTATAAAGATTGAAAAAAATGTCGGAGATGTCTAGAGACAGAAGTGGAGTAAGTGCCAGGTTTTGCTTCACCTGGACGGGGAAGACTAGGCAGTCCTTAAGGGGACGACTGTGGTTTTAATAAAGATGTTTCGGCCAGAAACAGACCATGCGATTCGTTTAAAACCTTTGTACATCTATTTTAAAAAGGTAGAGTAAAAGAAAAGTGCTACAAATGTAAATGAGGGAAGACGTGCATCCAAAACACTCTGTTAGCCGAAAGGATAAATACAATGCATTTGGTGATGTACATTTATATTGTGTAAATGAAGACTCTGCAGGGTAAATGTAATTTGACCTATCAGCTGAAACGAAAAAGAGGCTGAGGTTAAGTCATACATACAGTGGTTTACAGATGAGTCTTTTAATGGCTTATTGGTAGATAAAGTCCTCAGCATGTTCTGTGAGTTTGATGAAATGGCAAAAAAAACAAATAAGTCTACAACCGGAGAAGTAAAGTATAATTTCTTGTGGACACGTAAAACGTTCACATACTTTAAAGATGGCTTCCATTTGACCAGAATACAGATTATACTTTTAAAACGACTTTAAAATATAACCAGCCTTGACCAGAGCCTGCCTTTGAAAATAAAGTGATTTTGTTATGTTGGCTTAAAAAGTACTTTGACATTTTGAGAAAAGAAAGAGGAATGAAAAAAAATGTTTGAAAGAGTCTGATCGACTGTACTGGCAATAGGAAAAGCAACAATCATAGTCAGGATGACACACAACATCTGGAGTCATCAGGGACACAGCAGGCACTCCTACGCCAAAAACCAGCGGGATCACCGAGAGTCAGACTCACACACAAACCAGGTTTCTGTCCAAGAAGACACCAGAAAACCAAATATGCCACCAGGTACACATAGCTAGCTGGTTGCACAAGAAAGAGGTCAGAGTCAGATGTAGAAAAATAAGTATTCACAGCAACTTTGAACACAGATAGATACATTATACTGTAGATGGCCCTTTGATAAAAAATAAATGTGGTTTGAGGTTTTTGTATTTCGCTGAGTGAAAGAAGCCTTGTTCAAAGTTGTTTTATGTATTTTATGATGCTTTGCGCACCACATTCTTATTTTGTTATGCAGAGGCTGAGACAAAACGAATCTCTAGATACAGTATATGTCAGCAGAGAAAACTCTCTGCAAAGCAAGACACCACAGGGTAAAGTAAGACAATGAATATTTGGGTGAACTGATCCTTTAATAAAAGGGGATTTGTCCTACCATAGTCAATAACAAATAAATGTAACATATTTTATTTTTGTTGTTCATTTATATCTTATTTTACCTAGTTCATATGTATTCATGCATTTTTTTTAATATCTCCGGTTTTAAACTATATTTTTGGTTTACTGTCTATAGTATACATTGGAATGATTTCAAACCTGTTTTTATTTATCCTAATAATTATAAAGGTGTGCCTTGGAAATATTTGTTTACATAAATTGTGACCAAACCGTTTGAGACACACTGAGATAACTTAGACTAAAGTGAACTATCTAAACCCTCAGAGTCCTTTACCTCACTGAGCTGTAGTTATCAGCCTCAATCCAACAACAATCCGCTGTACCGATGTGCGCCCTCTCTCTCTCTCTCTCTCTCTTGCTCGCTTGGAGGCTCGCTCGCACTTTGGCTGTGAGCTGCGGGCGCCTGATAAGTCAACATCCCCCACTTTCACCACTTACAGCGCCCATCGTACAGGGCAAATGAAAAGTGTAACCGGGGTGAAAAGGGTGTTACCTTTACTTAATTATGAATGTTGTTACATCAAGGCTGAGAATTAGGATGAGCCAAACAGTCAAACATATTTGTTTCCCTCCCAGAACTACCAGCGCAGCGCCCGCCCAGATCTGGCGCCCTAGGCGACCTCCTATGTCGCCTATGCCAAAGACCGGCCCTGCTTTTATCTGTAGGGTCTCAGAATAAACACTTGGTTTGGCATTCCTGCAGACAGACTCACACACACGGAATTCAACCAGCAGTGCTCCTCTGCCCCGAAGACATGCTCAATGTCAGTTTTAGTCAACAACACACACATACACACCTGCACACAGACACACACACACACACAGCCTGGACTGGGGGTCCTGAGGGTGGAGAGTGATGTGATACGGAAATCCCTGTCCACTGATATCTTCCTCTGATAACTATGTGTGAAGGTCATTAGTCCCCTGCTTTGGCAAGGCTCTCCATAAATCACTATGAAACTGGAATGATGGGTATTCATGGAGGCAGCTACTGCCTCCCGGTCTTCCTACTCACCCATCTATACCTTGTTTCCTGTAACCCAAGCAGATGTGTACAATAAATAATGACACATCGGGACAATTTAATCTATTACAGTACACTTGCAGCAGACATGCCTTGCCACCATCTTACCTGAGGTCTTCATTTTTGGGTCTGCCCTCCAGTATCTTGACATTTTGGTGTATTGAGCTATAGGAGTATACAGCTACAGTTTTTGTAGAGCAGAGATTGTTTGAAACAGCATACACAACGCTTCAAATGCATGAGATAGAAGATTTACAAGTGGTGTAGGTCTATTAGCAGAAACAAAAAATGACACCATTCTTCAGCTGATTTAAAAATATCTTAAATTTGCCTCCTCCCAAATGTAATGATTTTAAAAATCAGTTGATGCATCATAAAATACATTATTATTATTTATGTTTTCAGTATTTAAATGTAATGTATTTTATTTCAAACGTAAAGTAGATATGATATAATGTTTGCATCTAACTCTCTCCACTAAAAAGCCAATATGTTTTTTCCCAAAATGTCAAATTATCCCTACAAAAACTAATGTCAGATGCTTATATTTGATTAAGATAAGATAAGATAAGATAAGATGGACCTTTATTAATCCCCTTGGGGAAATTCAGTAGTTTATTATATTATAGCTTGCTTATGCTTTAACTTTGCACACAAAAATTTCCCATTGCAGTCCAAATATGCATCTGTTATCTCGGGTGGCTCATTAGAACTATGTTGAGATAGAAATTAACATTGTAAGTAAAAGGCAAAACATGTTATACTTTTTAAACTAGTAAATGATCATTGGAAGAAATGTGTGTACTGAATAATCTTAAAACAGTCCTATATTTGACCTCTGTGCTGTGATGCTCGCCTTGTTTCACACGTAACACAAAGACACATCAAAGGCATGCAGCCAGGCTAAACCAAAATCGTTTCCTCACATTCTCATGCAGATGGAAGTTTCCATGGGTGTGTGTGTAGTGCATTCACGTGTGCACACATCTGTGTGTGCATGTCTCTCTGTGTGTGTGTGTGTGTGTGTGTGTGTGTGTGTGTGTGTGTGTGTGTGTGTGTGTGTGTGTGTGGGGCGTTCTTATGAGAGCAGCAGGTTTGGCCCCCGAGGCGATGACAAAGCGATCAAACTCTATGTGTCACATATAAATTGCTTTGACCTTTTTTCCCCTCAGACTCATGGCTCGATGGCAACAAGGGACATTTTACCCAACTGCAAAGAGTGCTCAAGTCCGCAAAACATGAGGAAATGGCAAGCGAGGAAATTAACAGTGGTAAGTGTTTGTCCTCTAAGGGGTCAAAATGCACCACTTTGTTCCCTTGTGTTTATGCTTTGCCAATTTCCCAAAAGACATCTTTGGAACCTTGAGCATTTATTTCAACACTTTGTGTTCTGAAAGAGAATCGAATTTACCTCATGGTAACAGGCCGTGTGAAATGTTGCTCTGTTGCTCACAAATTCTCGCAATAACAGCAGAAAGGTCAGCAGTTTAATTCAGGTGTGAAAGAGCTGCCCACTCACGTAGCATTAACCAATATACCTCTTAACCCTATTAAATAGAGTGGCCATTTTGTTTTTGAGCTCTTAGTTGTCACACTCTTGACCATTTTAATACATTTCAATTCTTGATGGCTGCATAAGTAGACTTCATAAATGGACCTGTTGTCTGCGGTGGCCATCTGGCCAGAAGTCATGTATATAAATGGACCTTCGAGACACTTGACTTCTGGAGCCATCGGCCATGATTACTCTCTTGGCCTAATACAATATTCATGCATTAGAGTAGGCATGCATTACTTTGTTTCTCCTCCTCATGCTGCCATCAGTAATTGAAATTTCTGAAGTGCGGCATGTTTAATAATGGAATTAATTTCCCATGCAAAGTGATTGACCATGCACAGGGAGATGAGGCAGTAGGCACCATTTTCCGAGAAGAGGAGAAAATAGTTAGCCATATCGTTAGATTTATACATTTCTGACACAAAAAAATATAATAGCATTATTTCAAATGATTTATCACTTTAATACATGTTACATTTAATGTATTAAATACTGCAAGGAAGATGCGTTTTTCTCCAATTTGAATAAAATTATTGTTCTCATAGCTCAAATATAAATTCTTGGACGATCATATATTTTTTCCTTTGCAATTAATTTTTGGAGCAACATTATCAAACTATAAAGAGGATGACAATGAGGGGAAAGGCACATAAATATAACAACCAATAAATGTAAAAGGTGTGGGCAGGAGACTGAGCTCCTGAGGACCCTCTATCTAAGGATAGAGGGTGTCGTTTTTCTCATACTGATATTCTGAAAAATCTGTGCTATTGTATTATCTGTAAAGTGTCTCTACTGTAGGCTATTTTTATTATATGTACAGCACTTTGACTCGACCAAAAATCGTTTATAAATGTGCTATATAAATAAAACTTGATTTGATTTGATTTGAAGGCTAATGATCAAGCTAGTTTGACCTCTCAAGCAGTTAATGCGGAACAGACTGTTCCAAGCAAAGCCAAGTCCAAATGACAGGCCATCACAGGAAGAGAACAAAGGAGTAGCTCTTACAAGAACACCATTCATCGCTGCATGGCTGTGTTTTATAAAGCCAGGGAATAGAAGAGACATTTTGCCTTGCAAATGTAACTGCAAAAATCACAGCTCCATTCAGTACATCATGCACAAAATATAAGAGCAATCAAAGAGGAGATTTCAAATATTTGAATACACCACTTTGTTCAAGCACAAAATGAACAAAAAAACTGAACATTAATGCTATGCAGAACAAATCTAAATCAATGCCATCTTTAGCGGCTGTACAAGGTAGCTCTCATAAGTTAATTTGTGAAGAAGGCACAGGACAAACACAACATTTATTTTGCTGCTTTTCAGCTGACAGCACCGGGTGAGGCTAGCAGGAGGGGGGGGGGGGGTTAGTGCTATGAGAGTGTGAGGAAAACAGTAGGCTCAGCACAATAATGGTGTATGCCCCAGCCAAGACATATTAGGTTAATGAAATGTTCACAGGCTGTAATTGTTGTAATGAGTGAACAGATTGTGATGAAGGACGAGGGAGATGCGGCAGCAATAAAAACCTGTATAGAAAGGTAAACGAACACAGTAAAATATAATGATTTAATGCTAACATTTCCAGAAAAATCTATTAAGAATATGTGGAGGACCCCTTTTTTTTTTCTCCTATAGTAAACTGGAGTTCAAACATCAACCCAAGCAAATTTAGACAGCAATGATATGTTCATTAAGAGCACATCTGATGATTAAAGGGGTAAAGGTAAAGAGGGTAAAGTAATTGTACTTAGAAATCATTGGCTTTTTTTATAGTAAGGCAAACCTCACTAAGGTGAAGTAAGGCAAACCTCACTCAAAAACAACCAATTGAATGGATTTTCAAATATTCCACTTGATTATTTTTTCCATTCATCCACACTTCTGAGCATGTTCAAGATATTTCATGAAAACAAGAAATAACCTTGCTTTGAGCACAAAACACATTTATATTCATAAAATAGCAAATAACTAAGAGCAGAAGCAAGAATACTAATTTTCGACTAAATAACTTAAATCCTTCGTATAAAAGAACCCACATTCACATTTTCTGAGAAATTAACACACATCAAGAACAACACTAACAGATCATAAAATGCAAGGATGCGGTGAAAAACACAAGTAATTCTAAACGGTGGAATGAGTGGGTGGTTAGAGCGAGAGAGAAATAAAGTGAACAGGAGAGAAACACAGAAAAGGTGAGAAAGCATCAGCGAATGACAAGAGAGATAGGGAGTTACACAGAGACATTTAGGGGAGAACTGAGTCAGATTCAAATACGCAATGATTACATCTCTTAACGTGTCAAGTATATTTCCATTTAAAGTGCTTGCTTAAACACCCATGAAGAGGTATTCTCCGGCAGCAATGCACACAGTAATGACTGGGGAATCTCCTAAGACCCTTAAGCTTTGCAATTGTCGCTTTCTTCCTCAGCGCGTTGCCTCATCTGCCACAGCTTTAAAACTATATATTGTGTCCGTAACAGACTAACAACTAACGGCTAGAGTCCGACTAAGTATACCGCCACATTTCTCACAGGACACCGGTGCTTTATAAGAACCTTTCATATCAGAATCATTTGTAAGATTATATAATCACATATGAAGTGGACGTAGGCCTATAGTGAATTTAAAGTAGCTTTTGCCACTCGAGGGCGTGCAACAGTTAAAACCCAACATTGACATATATAAACACCTAATAAAGCCAACATGTTACACTCAGCAGACATTCAGCATTAACTTTTAGTCACGTTTCTATCTACCCTGCAGGGCCGCCCCTCCCTACAGGCAGATCACGCAGACTGCGTGGGGCCTCACCGCGCGGAGGGGGCCTGGTCTCGTGGAGGCGGCCTCATCTCGTGGACGGAGCCTCAACGGAGCCGCAAATGCGGCACAACTATGTGCTTATGCGGCGCAATTAGTGTAGGTGCTGCACAGTTTCGCCGCTGCGAGGCTCCACTAGCACCCTCCCCGTCCCGTCGACGCTCGCGACACAGAGGGCCTCATCATATAACTTTGCGTGGGGCCACAAGTTGGCCCTGCACTCTAAATCCAATATTCACTCTCCTTCTATCTCTGCTTTGGTCTCCACCAACTCCTGAGGAAAAGTAATCTGGCTCTTTAGCTGTCCAAAATATAGCTAACTTCACCAGCTAGGTGCTAACTTTTCATTGAATGCCGTTTTGAGCCATGAAACCAAAACAATCGGCTGAAATACACAAAAATGCCTGGAGAGTGGAGGGTGACAGCAAAGTCGAAATTAGATTTTTGTGTACTTGTATGTTCAAATTTATATAAAAAGTGTATCAGTGCCGCTTTAAGGCAAGACTAGTGGAATAGCTGAACAGCAGCCAATATGAAGATGATGGTAATAGAATACATATTTTTATATATATATATATATATATATATTATAATGGTACAACGGTGAGGAGTCATGAAGACATTGAACTAACTCAGCAATGTCAGTTACACAGCACTGTCTATCCAACCATAATGTTACGCCCAGACCTAGGGGAACCTAGGCGCAGCATAAAATGCACTCTCCCCACTTCCCAAGAACACGGACGCCAAAACGTTTGGTACATTTATTTACCCAAAATTATTACACACCGGAGTAGCAAAACCACAAAACAAAGAAAGCTTTTAACACAAAATCTTAACTATCAAATGAGAAAAATAAACGTACAAAAATCTTACCTACTCTAATGCAAAAAACAGGAGAAAACGAATTATCCAGAAGGAAAAAAGAAAGGGTTTTGCACTCCTAAGCAAAATAAATAAAGCGTGTCTAACAAAGACAGGTTTAGTAGCTTTTCTCACAACACGGGAGAAAGGACCGGCATACGGTATAATTAAGCAATCAGTGTAACAGGACAGACATCGCAGCGCAGATGTGTGTTGGGTGTAGGAGAAGTCTAGTCGGAGAGAGGCCGAGGAACTGCACGGCTGCAGTTAAATATCCTCTGTTCTTCAGGTGGACCAATCAACAGGTTGAAGGTAGCTAATCAGCTTAACGGGCACCACCTGTTGCTCACACACACACACACACACACACACACACTCATAGACACAGGAGGGAAAAATGTCCACACACATGACCTAACGACCCAGGGTCGTAACAGGTCTCCACCAACTCCTGAGGAAAATTAATCTGGCTCTTTAGCTGTCCAAAATGTAGCTAACTTCACCAGCTAGGTGCTAACTTTTCATTGAATGCCGTTTTGAGCCATGAAACCAAAATAATCAGCTTAAATACACAAAAATGCCTGTAGAGTAGAGGGTGACAGCAAAGTCGAAATTATATTTTTGTGTAATTGTATGTTCAAGTTACCAAATTTATATAAAAAGTGTATCAGTGCCGCTTTAAAGCAAGACTAGTGGAATAGCTGAACAGCAGCCAATATGACCAATTAGAAGATGATGGTAATAGAATACATATTTTTATATATATATATATATTATAATAATGGTACAACGGTGAGGAGTCATGAAGACATTGAACTAACTCAGCAATGTCAGTTACACAGCACTGTCTATCCAACCATAAGCTACTAGTAATACTAGACAAAGTAAGTCTATAGCAGCATAACCTCTTATTCTATTGATTTCAGCAAGGGTGGCTTCAATTGTTTTTTAATCCAACGTATTATGTTTAAAGGGAGTATAAGATTATGTCTATCAAAAGTTAGACTGAAAATAAGTTAGACTGAGAAATATCTCTTCCTGTTTCTATACCAACAGGACAACATTCCTGCTGACAGCATTGAGCATTGATAATCCTGTCACTCCCTATAGGAGCCTGTGTTAAAATGCAGCGCTGATGTTTGCCTTTGTGAAAGGCCTTTATTATTAAAGTGCCCTCACCTGCTAACATTACAGCCCGTAAACAACATGAATGATGTGCTGAGCACTGAAGCCCAACACACATTTATTAAATTACACTTTTCAGCCACACATCAGCTTTCTCCTTTGATTCATTTCCTTTAATGAGTTTGCTGATGTAGACTGGCATGCTGTAATGAAAAGGAAAAGACAAGCAAGCAGGAGAGCCATAAATAAGTCTCAGAACATGAGGAATAATGACAGGAGTTTAATGTCCAATTAGATTAAAAGGATCTCTGACACAAAAGCAGGATGCTGAGTGCACTGCTCAATGAGCCTGTGAGCGACATTGATTAACGCTAAACGGATCTATTACTCTCATCCAAGGTACTGATCAACAGCACTACCTGCCACCTCTCTAACACTACAGATGTGTGTGTAGTTGCACCTATATCCATGCATGCAAATGTACATTAAGTGGGTTATGGATTAACACAACGGACTCATTTTCAAAAAAAGATTCCAGCATTGTGTGTGTAATTCTGAAGGACATCCAGGTAGGATTATGCCTTCCCTTCTGTTTTGCTTCCTTATGTCATTGTGTAAACAGAGGACACGCTAACCCAGGCAAGTTTTGCAATCTATTACCTCTGATATATGAGTTTCATAAAGCACAGTGGAGTTTTCTCCTTGGGAATCCTAGCTGAGACCTGATAGTGCTCCATTATTGGCTTTACCGGAAGAAAAAAAACGTGATAGTGGGATGGGTTGTCCGTCTATCATCACATTTGTTTTCAGTTACTTGTCAAAGGCTTCAGCCCTCATTTTGTATTTGAGCGGAACATTATAGAGACGGTTTGCAGAGGTGCTAAAATATGCTTTGCTGCAGGGGAAGGAAACTACCTTGCAGATGTGGCTCCTCCTTATTCTGCTGACAAAGCTTTGTGGATCTTTCCTCTGTTGAGGGGAGAAACAGTAGATGGGAGGATGAGAGATGTCCTCTGGAGGAGTATGTCAACACCTTCGACATATAACCCGACCTACATTAACATTCACAGTTCACAGGATCTGGTGCACATAGATGAAAGAGGCACTATTATGTAACAGACTGTATTGAATGTGTATAATGTGTAGTTTCCTTTGAGGTCTGGAGATGCTCTCTGGGACCTTTAAAGTATTCATTATAGGCCATGTGTGACTTGTTAATAATTTACATGAGATGTAAAAATCATAGCTAGATGTTTTATGTAATGTACTGTAACTATTTTTTAAGTCATTATCATTGTTCCTATGTTGCTTTTCTAATAAACACAGTGTGTGTCGAATCTCATTTCCACAATTCAGGCATCGAGGGAGTAGCTTTCATTCATCCTTGAAAGAAAACCTGCGTCATGCTTCTTCAAAATGTAGAAGACAATGGCTTGAATTAGAGAAGATTGATTTATAATGGGACAAAAAGAACTGGAACAAATTACAATGGGTAACATGAAGTCACTGTTAGTACAGTCTTACTGTGAGAGCCTTTTCCAGCCAAGAAGGGAAAAGGCACTGCCTGTGTGTCCTTTCTAAACTATGGTTATTTTGTAAGTAATCTTGTTTAGAGCCTCATTAACAAAACAGGATACAGATTCGCTACTGAACTAATGGTGTAATGCCCAATATTTAAATGCTTAAAAATATACTGTGTCATTTAGTTGTCAGTTATGTCAGATGAAGTATTGTACCAAACAATGGAAGGGTTTGCTGAAGTCAATGAGCTACATTATTATTTCTTTAGGTCTGGGGAGAAGGTTTCATCATGTAAGAAAGAAAATCTGATATTCAAGATTCAAGGGCTCCCACCCCCCTCCACCTAGGGTGCCCATCTTGTAAGTCAACAGTAAATTGTACATGCACAATTGTAAGGCATGGGAGTAATCTGTGGAGGTCAAGAGACTCTGATCCCACTCTCCTTGACAAGCGTCTGCCTTCTACAGAAGAACTGGCTTATCTGTGATTTTCAACAGAGAAAAGATGACACAAATCTATAAAGGGAGGAGGTCAATGTGGGTGAACCATTGAAATAAGGCAGGCAGGACATTAAAGATCACATCCCATTATACACTTCATAGGCCACTTGTCATTGAACGCATAGCTATGGGAATAAGAATGATGATATATCTCATGCTTATGTAATTATAAGTCAATATAAATATGTGCAGAGGGTCATGAGAACATAAACGTTTATAGAGCCGCATTGCAGGAAGTATTCATGGTAATCACAGTCCACATTCGAATTCAGACCATGTTCACTCATTTACTTGGTCTCATGTATTATTGCTTAATTACAGCATGCCAGTCACATAATGTTTTGATTACATACTTACATCTGAAATTGCAGCCGCCACACTTTCACACTCAACAGAAGCCTGAAGCCATATCCACATCAAACCACTCTGAAAATAGAATTTGATTGGTGTGAAATGCATTGTTGCTGTTTGGAGCAAAGTCAATCACATCTTTCTACAATATTTGTAAAGCAAAAGTCTAATTTATGAAATGTCTCATGAATGTTAACTACTTTTGAGCTGATAGAAAATATATATGTTTTTGGTATCCATCTTTGTTCTCTCCAGTTTAATTTATACTTCTTCTCAACTATAATTCAAAGTTGAACTTTTTACTCCTCTACTGTACATTCATTTGATTAATCTTTTCAGGGTGAGATTAAAGATACAAAATATAATACATTTTCAATTATAGGTTAGAAAAGAGGGGGGCCTATGACCTTATATGACAATACAATGTCCTTCAGGAGAGAGCTAAGTGTCTACAAAGAGAAGATACTTTTGAGTGGATATTGAACTGTCCAAAGGTTATGTCTTGTCATCTTTCCGTTTATTTTCATGAACAGAATTTAATTTAAACAAAAGCCCATAGAATGCCATCGTGTCAGTCAATGAGTTTCACTATTTGCTCTATATTGGGCTGCATTAATTGATGTATGGCAATCTCTGTCGTATACTATCCAGTCCCAACATATAATCATCTTATAAAGAGTTGTGTGGAGATAATATCAGGCTCTTTAGACATAGATGCAGTTAGATGCTACTAAGATAGCAAACAGATCATTAATAAGATATTATTTCCTGAGAGTAGCTGCTGCCAGAAGAGGTTGAGTATTAAAACCATTTCAACACAAGGAGAAAAAAGAGGTTAACAATAATTCTGTATGTAAATGTATTTTGCAATATTTTAACCAAGCAGGCACACGGTCGATGTCAGTGTGGTATATAAAAACATAACAAATAGCCAAGATGAAATAGCTTCTTCATTAAATGATGGTAAATACACTGCCGGTTTCTCAACAGTCTATGAGTTCTAAGTACCTCTAAAACACTTGGTTTGTGAGACCATGCTACTCACCTTGTGGACTTTATTATTGAGCAAGGTGAAGAAAAACATCCCAAATGATTGTGCTCTGGCAGTGCAGAAATAGTGCAGTAGTTGCACTGTTGCAGCAGAAACACATCAGCTACAATTTTCCATATAGGTTCGAATCAATTTGTCTTTTCACTCTTCATAAATGCCTCACCTAGCAAATCTTACTGCTTCATTTATTTCTTTGCAGTGGATAAAGTCACAAACACACACACCCACACTTTTCTATATCTGGATCTTCCCTTCCTCTTCATAGCATTCAATTTGGTATCACCAAGACAACTACACTGCACAGTTCACTTGATCAGCAAAGTTTCTTTCACTTACTTTTAAACACTTTAAGAAATTAGAAACATTTACTGAAAATGTTTTTAATTTCTCGTCGAAAGGCCAGATAATATTCATCGCATGTATCTAGAAATAATTTCTATCAAGTATTATCGACGGGTCATGTCAAAACATTGTATATTATTGATGCTGATGTATTTTTGTATAACTAAGGAATATTAAAAGGAGAAGAAATGTCTATCAAAGCCTCAGTTATAGTAGAGAATTCGCTATTTTGGAGCAGTAAAATCACAAGTAACATCGTTCTAATAGCGGAAAACTTAATTAACTAGGTGAGCCTTGGGGGCTCTTACGAAATGCCTCCCCAAGCAACAGCATAGAGCAAGAATGACCCCCAGCTACCAAAGACCTGCTTACTGATACAGAAAATATGATTGCTTTTCATATCCCAGTGAATTTTCAACATTTTACCATTTTACCTCAGGACACACAGTCGCTCAGAACCCATTAGAATAGGTGCATTGCAGGAAAAGGGGCAGTGCATGTGGGCGTTATTAGCTAAATTAATTTTAATAAATAACTGAAACATAATGAAACATAAGACAATATGAAAGACGAAATTAAATGCTTGTTGAAGTATGCAAGGCAGATAATGGGATACAGTAGCGAAACAGATGCGTTTAAGGAGGTGCGTAATACTGCATGTTCAATTTATATGTAAATCAATCCACCTAATAGAATGACCTCGGCCAGGTGCCAGAGGATAGGAAAACGATCCCTCCCAAAAACATTTTTTGATTTTGGAAATCTCATGAGCTTTTACAGGAAGAGGGTAGCCTGGTGCTACAATAAGCCATTAGAGAACAAGCTAACGAGGTGATTTATTTGAGTTAAGCTGAGAATTTTGCACAGAAGTACACTATATACATTCGTACTGTAGCTAAGTCTGCACAGGGTGCCCATATATACAGGAGCCTTCAGCAGGAAGTAAGCTCCTCTTCCCACCCATGTCAGTATGAGGTTGATCTATTGACGACCAGCATGCCACAGCTCTATCTGCCACAGTTCCATGTCACTTTTTTTATCCTGCTCCATCCTGAACCAGAGATACCTAGTGTCTGCTTCACTGACCCTCCTTGTTAGAGAGACACAAGAGGATAATCAAGACAGAACAAATGATGTGCTGCGAACCCCCTGCTGTGTGACCTATGACCCAGTCGGGATGGCAGACTGTCTACATTATATTTGTGACAACTACTGTATTGATTAAAAGTATATATGGTACAATCAGATAATGCTATGCATATTTCAACAACTCTTTTCTATTATATGTCGATGTGCTCCGTGGAGTAAAAACTCCCACTGTCTATCAGTCTCTAATGGTGTGGAGCAGTGGGAGGCCAGGACACCTGCGTCTGCTGCCTGATAATGAATATGATGAAGATGGATAATACTTTACCCTGTCTGAATCCATGCTCTCAGCTAGGGAGTGATTAGTGCTATAATTGGCATCCACTGTGGCTGCCGCTGGAGATACTGATGATGATGCCGTCTCCACGGAAATGTAGATAACATGGACATTGCTCATATTGTATCCAAGAGTTGCAACTTCACTAGTTACGGCTGACAACCTGTGACCTCTTTCTCTGTTTTACTGGAGTTTTAACAGTATATTTGAGTGGGTGTAAGAATTGTTTTTACAAAAGTGAATATAAGAAAAAGAAGTGGTGTGTTGGGTTCAGGTACACAAAGAAAGCAACCTCAGTAAAGCAGCAGTATCTAACTCACTTTGCTCCCATGTTTATCAACCAAAGCCCTTCCTTATTAAAACCTGACAATAAGCTCATGTATCACCTGTCTGACTGAAAGTCCCACACTTCATTGAGATGCCAGTCACATAAACACATAACTGGACAAAGATGCAGAGATCAGGAAAGTACTGATGATGAAACTCACTTTTTGGGGGCCTTCTGCATCAATTTTCTCACTCCGACCACCTCTATCTTGTGCCACAGGTTTTGAAGTATACTGCTGCGTGGGCCATCTCCATACTTCATGCTGTTCTTCTGAAAGATTTCAAAAAGAGATTTATTAACACCCCAGAGTGATCATTACCAGGTGGCCTTGTCAGGCACCACTTCTTCTTCAGTGAGTTTTCTGGGATTCCTGAGGGACGATGGGTGTCCTCTAGGTAGTGTCCTAGTGCATAGAGGGTGCCGGGAATAAAGGGGGGGTGCTCTTAATGACCATCTGCTCAGAGAGCAACCTTTTTAATGAAGACGGATGTTGAGGGGATCTGACCAGGGGGGCTCCAGGCAGGGGTCTAATGACACCCCCTCATATGTCTGGACCTTCTCCGTTGTCTTACATGCCCTGTCAGCCCTCACTAACACCACACAGGCACCAAGAAACTCAAACAGGCCTCCTGAAACTGTACCACAGCTATTAAAGTACTCACTCACACCCACAAGCATGTGCTGTAGCACATAATCATGATAACTGCAGTTGTGGAAGAAGTATATGAGTCTAGTAAACTAAGACCACACACTATTTGAAAAAACAATAAAAGTCTGCTATAGCACGAGGTGCATTCCAAAGCAAAACGCTTACAATAGAAAAGTTAATCCATATTTATATCCTTAAGAACAAATAAGAGCTGTGTCATGCATCCTGAAAACCTTTCCTTTTGGTCTTAAAAGTAGTAGCTGCAGATTAAAAATCTTTTGTAGCATCTTTAATTTCACATTTTGAGATCATCAGTCGGGGACATTTCTTACGTGACTTATTAAAAGGATTCTAGGTGTTTTGCAAACATGTTTAGAATGGATATAAAAGCTCAAATCTGCAATAATTAAATGAAGGGTCATTTGTATTGCCTTTGGCATCGCTTTGTCATTGAGACACTGTGTGGTATGCTTGAGTTACCCAGATTTAATTGGATTTCAGTTACTTAAATTAAATCCCCATTCAAACTTGATCCGCATCTTTTGTTGTCCAAGCTTCTTTTCACTCTTTGTGTTTATATTGAAGTCTTGGGATATGTTTCTGTTGATTTGGCAGACTCAGAGTCTTACGATTATGCTCCAGCGCTCAGGCCTCATCATCCTAGATGCTATTGCAGAGCTGCAGTGTTAATAACATCCAAAAAGGAAAAAGAGGGGAGCTTACAGCACCCACACCCTCAGGCTTCACCTCAAATGTACGCTCAAATTAAAAACCAGCCTGTGGCCTAACTGCGGTTCTAAACAGGGGGGCTGTTGTGTCAGCAATCTTTTATTAGAGTCATCCTGTTCCAAAAACACAGCAGGGAGGGACATCTTCCAGAGAAGACATGATCGCCTTTCCTTTTTTTTCATCACACATCACTCCTTTGTAAAGGTTATTAAAGAAGACGACTAAGATTGATGGATGGAGATGGAAGACGCTCAGAAGCCCATCTCTCTCACACTCATCTTTATCTTGGGTGTTGCTACTGACAGTGGAGGAGCAGAGGAGGAGATGGATGGATGCGCCCGCTCTCCCTACTGTACTAGTGCTGCACACTTAAAGTCTCTTTAGTTTAGATGTCTTACCAAACATTAATTTAACACTTTTGGCTAAAAAACAACATGAGTGATTTTAATGATGATGGGATTTTTTTGAAGCAATCAAGGATACCTGCATGTATTTGCATATTAATATGCGGTGAGTACGCAGAGTGAGGCGGGCTAATAGGAGCAGTTATAATGAGAGATGATACCAATAAATTGATATCTCCTACACTCACCACAGTCCTCTCTGCAGCTGCAGTTAAAAGGATTGACTCAGCCTTTACTAACCTTGTGTTTGACTTGAACTGTCATTAGCAAATCAAAAGCAGATTAATTAATCACAGGTCCAGTGGGGTGTGCATTACCTTAAGTGACTATTGTAATATAACTTAAAGAGAAATCGCCCATGATTTCTCATCTTGACAACAGAATGAATGCTTTGCTACTTCCAGGAGTGCTGATGCTGTCATCAAGAGGGGGGAAATGGATTCTGTAAGTGGCGGAGAGTCTATTAGAGCATTAATTCAGCTACAAATGGAGCTCTTCTCAAATGGTCAAATACTTATATCTCATCTTGTCTTCTTCAAGTGTTTTTATTTCGCTCTACCCTCCTATTTAAACATACTCCAGCTGTGTTTAGGATGACTGATATGACTGAAAATGGTTGTAAACTGTCAAATGTTTTCGGTGTTAGCACATACAAGAAAGCACTGCTCCAAGTGTCATTGTTTGTTGTTGAGACTAAGAGGAAGTGGCTACATTTGTGTTGTTATTCTGCCTCGAGCTTGGACACTTAACCATCCGGTTACACTCTGACATTAGAAAAACAAACCATGACTCGCGTATTTTAGGGAAGAAAAGGCCAAATCACAGATGATCATTGCTTGAAGCAACCGACATCTATGGAAAATGTATTTCCTATTATCATGTAAACAAGGCGTGACCTCAACAAGCATTACACTATGTCATTTATTTCATCTTCACATGCCCTTTTTTCTTATTCGTTTAGCTGCATCTGAACATTTGAGGTGCTATTAAGCAGATAACAGCCATCCCATTGGTGAACTAATAGTATCCCCTGCTGGCAAAAGAAGGAACACTTCCAAAAAAAAAAGATGATGGTAATAGAAACATCTTCTTGCAGCACATGACTGTTTATAGATACTCAGATGCTTTTCTCAAAGATGACAGATAATGTATAAGAGTCAAAGGTAATATAATTGTATATTAGAACATGCATGAAAATAGCCCCACTGTTTTGGTTTCACTGGGAGGGAGGTAACTTAACATTACTCCACCAGAGGTCACTACTACTTTATATTCAGAATCATAATTTATTTGATCTGACATTTCCATTGAGGAATCTAATGCAACTAATGCCAAAAGAAATGCATATACAATTATTTTCCTCCCACTAGAACAAATGCTTTAATTCAGCAAGTATCTCTTAAAAATAACAAAAAGATCTAGAACATTCAAATTGACCAAACGGTAATACCTCCTATAAGCACCATGCAGCTATTCACCATCCTTATATATGCCATGTTCAGCAGTCATGAATGATTGCACACAGAAAACATAGTGGTCAGTATAGCCTTTTAACATTATGTATTTTCATTTAATTCATCACTTGTATAGATTGTGGAGCAGAGCCCCTCTTAGATGAATTTCCCTAAAGTACAGCTACCGTTCCTCGTCCTATAATAAACACGCTGGTTTCCATAGCAACCTGGAGCAGGATCTACAGAGCAAACACTCCAGCAGCCAGGAGAAAAGTGCCCTAACAATGAGGTCTGTGCTGAGGTGTAGGGTTAGGGGGGAGGGAGGAGGAGGATAGTATTGGTAGGGGGGCAGAGCAGGTAGCAGATGCATGCGTCACAAGGTTCAAAATGTGAATTAGTGGGAATAATCAGTGGCATGAAGAATGCAAGGAATTTGTCCAAATATTTTTCAAACAAACAGTGATTCTAAAACAAAGAATAGAAATTAAAGAATTTTTGAATTAAGCCAATTTTGTGAACATAAATAAAATAATTGCCTTTAAAAATAATTCTAATCCTTCTTAAGTTTCATATATAAAAAGATCACCTTACATTTAGACTACTCGTGTAAAATGGGAGGGACATTCTCAATCAT
This sequence comes from Notothenia coriiceps, assembly GCF_000735185.1. Taxonomy (NCBI): domain Eukaryota; kingdom Metazoa; phylum Chordata; class Actinopteri; order Perciformes; family Nototheniidae; genus Notothenia; species Notothenia coriiceps. Next base: position 515,807 of record NW_011362912.1, on the reverse strand, counting down.
TCCCTTTTAGACTTGAGTTTAAGGATATCTGTATCATTGCAGCCTTGGCAACGTGTGTTGAATCTGTCATTCTAAACCCAAAACTCTTTTAACTTAGGCCTACCACCCAAAATGTCCTGTTATACAAAAGATAGGCTGAGTTCATGTTAAAATTAGGACTTACGGCTGGATTTGTTGGTTAATTCTTGCAAACAATTTAAATTATTTATTTTTTTTAATAATATCCCTATATGAATATAGAACCGAGGAGGAAATATATATTTATTTTAGAGGTGGCGTCATGGATAACATGCTTGCAAATCCGCGCGCTCGGTAATAACAAATCTTTAATTATTACCGCAAACGTCCACTCAGTTTGAAATGACGTAGTTCTCACAAAGTAGAGTCAAGGGCAGAGGGGTAACCGGAGGAAGTAAAACAAAAAGTTCAGAGGAGAGAGGTGGGACGCGGCTGTTCAAAGTGAGCGATTACTTCTCTGCTCAGTGCACAGACATCACTAACTCTGAGAGAAACACGACAGCTGATCTCCGGTGTCTCCAATATTACACACACAGCTCTGCGGACTGAAGGAGACACTCAACCTGTCCTGGCACTCCGGGAAAAGTGTTTACGGCAACATCAACAGGTGAGTGAACGCCCCACCGACACTAGAGGTATGATAAAAAAAAACTGAACTACAAAGTTCATATTTTTCACTGTTATAAACACGTCTTGTTTTACATAAATGCTGTGAAAGTCACTATGCTGGTAAAGAATAATTTCTTATGGCAGCAACACTAATGTTGGATATATATATATTGTTTTGTTTGTATGTTTCCAGCACAATTTAAAAAATACATGGTATCCTGCTTGGTGAAGTTGTTAAGGTTGAGTGGTTTTTCTACAGTTTTCAGGTTCAAAGTACAACGACTGGATTTTTTTTTGGTTTAATATTACATGGGCTCTTTTAATTTCATATTTAAATGTTCCTCTATTTTGGGATATCTGATAGGTATCTTTTTATTTTGTATCATGTCATAGGTATGAGCATTGCATAATCATTTCATCTGCAAGGACAAGCTGTGGCAACTTGAATCAACTTCCTTTTGAGTTTTTGAAACTTTGCTTCAGCCATGAGTGGAAAGGGCTGTCAGCTCCTGGTGTCTCCTTGCAGTGTGTCCCCATCACTGAGCATGATCAGAGGACACCAGTCCAAATCCATCAGGATACCCATGTCTTCCCCACAGTGGGACAATCTGAGTCCCTCTTGGAGCATGGACAGAGTGAAAATAGGAGACTTTCACTCCTTTGCTCCTGGAAAACAGAGTGAAAGTCATGTTGTTCTGCCATCGCTAAGCCTCCGCAGACAGGTGTTGACCAACGGGAAACATCTAAACACTTCGACTGCATCCCCACACCAGCAAGTGCCTACTCATCATCTTTCAACAAAAACAGGGACAATGCAGACAGGACGCTGCTCCTCTAACAACAGCTTTAAAGGTAACTCAATGGTTAAATCTAGCCAAAGATGTGAAAACTAAATTGACCTATTCAGAACAATATTTTAATATCACAATATTCAGAATCTAGTACAAACTCGGACTACATTTTAATTCAGTGATGTTGGTTAAATGACCACTACTGCTTAACTGTTTGTATTTTCATACTTCACTTATTTTCACTGTAATCTTCATCACCTCAGTCTTCTTGCTAGATCTTGTACTTATTTATGAATAATTAACCAGGCATGAAGTTTGTCCCTTCCTTGGAAGGGGGTGAAAGGCTCATTAGTGATTAACAGAGCAGAATGTGCAGGTTGGCAAGGGAAACTCCGCTATCTGCAATATAAACCTTAGTTATAGCTAATTGAATGTGATGCATTTGAGTTTTATTTGCATGCCTTAAGGTCTTTTACAGATCGTTGAGTAATATTGTGTTGACACTTTTAATTGATCTGTTAGGATTTAATTAATTAACCTATACTTTAATAGGGATATTGAGTTTTGTGCTTGTGTGCAGCAGCAGGTTGCTCTGTGTCTGGTCCTATGGAAGTATTTGGTCAGCCAGCCGCTGCTAACCTGACAGTGACCAGCAGCCCCATGACCCTAACAGGCCACCGCTATACAGCCGGGCCTGGAGCACAACACCCTCCATCACTTCCACATAGTGTGCAGATTCCCCACACTGATGCCAGGTGGGCAATATCAATTCCAGTATGTGATGATGAGCTCATTAAACCTTAAGAGTGATACTAAAGTGGTTAACAACAATCTGTTTCAGATCAGCACAATCAAGAGAATCGCTGGCATCCACTACCCTTAGTCTGTTTGACACACAGTCGATGTTTAGTGGCAGACACGAATACTCGTATGGTTTCCGTGTGCTTCCTCCACTGGGTCTACCTCAGTTCCAGGCCCAGGCCAGCGAGGGGGGAGAGCAGCTCAGCCTGTCCCCCGGCACGGCCATGTCAGGTACGACCGTATCAGGAGGCACCAGCAACTCTGCCTCCCTGCCCTCGTACCTCTTTTCAGCTGATGCCGGAAGCCCCCGACAGTCTTGTGCTAAGAAGAGAGCTCTCTCCATGTCGCCATTGTCAGATGTCATGGGTATTGATTTCAACTCCATCATACGCACCTCACCTACCTCCCTCGTGGCTTATATTAATGGTTCCGTCAGCTCTCCAGCTTCCCACCCCACACTCTCACCTGTCCAATCTGAAGGTTATGGGCACTTCCTGGGAGTGAGAGGCTGCTGCATCCCCAACGGCCATCCCTACGGCATGCCAGGCTCTTCGCAGGCTCTGGCCCCACAGACAGATTATAGCCGTATGCAGATGCTTGAAGAGGGAGGGGGTCTGGAGAGCCAGATGGCTAACATGGTGGTGGACCAGCAGTGCCTCCCAGAGGAAGGAGGGGCACTGGAAAAGACTAAAGGGAGCTGCAGCCAATTCACCCACAACCTGCTGCCGCCTCCACAGATACAGCCAGCCCTGCTGACTACCATCCAAGAGGCTGTTGCTCCACAGGGGCCTCCACCACCCTACCACTCACACCAGCACTTCCACCTCAATAGACATCAATGCAAAATAAAGCCCCATTCGCAGGACCCTCTCAAGCACGCTCCCATGGTTCATCCAAGGCATGGGGTGAGCTTTCTGCCCCAGGTCCCTATGCTGGAGGAGGAGGAGGGAGAGCTGGAGGAATATGGGGCACAGTGCTGCAGGTGGCTGGACTGCAGTGCAGTCTATGACCAAAGGGAGGAGCTGGTGAGGCACATAGAAAAACTGCATGTGGACCAGCGGAAAGCCGATGATTTTACTTGCCACTGGGCGGGCTGTCCACGCAACTTCAAGGCTTTCAATGCCCGATACAAGCTTCTCATCCACATGAGGGTTCATTCGGGAGAGAAACCCAACAAGTGCACGGTATACCTAAAAGAAGTGTCTCTACATTTTCTTATCCTTTATTTCTAAATGTCTTTAGCCATCTCCACACCCAACAATACACATATAGCACATCTCTCTCATAGTCGGATTCCTTTTACCTATTTATGAGGAGAATGAGTGAATGCAGTGAAAGCTGGAACATGATGAATGTCACTGAGTGCAATGTTTCATTCAAAGCCACAGTATCTAGCTGAGGCCATTCAAGCCTCTGGCTGCGGAAAAATAAAGCTTTTTCATAGGGCACATGCCTTCATGTGCTCTGTGTTTAAGGCCAGGGTTTAGACTCAAAATATGGCTTCTCTCTCCTTTTAACTTTAGCCACGGGGTAATTAGCAGAGCTCTGTGATAATTGACAAGGGGTTTAACTCAATTATGTAGTTATTAAATCAGCACAAAGTAGGCCTAGAACTGTAGATCTGGCATGGCAAAATGGCTCTCTACTGGGCCTGTCAGCAGCAGGGGGCTTGCCAGGCCACCGTCTGACAAACTTGGCCCTCGTTCTGGGAAGGTGATGCCCCAATGTCTGGCTCTTCACAGGTTTGCATTTCTGACTGTAGAGCTGGAGGTAAGCCAGATTATTGATGAGCTTGGTTTGTCCAAAAAAGAGGATCTAGTTATTTCAGATTGCAATATAATGATGCTTCTTTAGTTTGATATTACATGTAATGGGAGAATATATATAAAATATGCCTCAGCTATACTGAAACAGTACTATGAGCTAAAGGCTAAAGTCATCAGTCAAACACACTGATAAAGACAATGCTAATATACAGGTTCAGGTTGACCATGTTCATAATGTTAGCTTAGTGTGCTAGCAAATATTAGCTTTTTCTAATGAACAAATAAAACTAATGCGGATTCAAATGTCATTACCTTGGCAAGTTATAAACCAAAGTTTTGGAAATGAATATTTTAAATCAATAGTGGCGTTATATAAAGGGCATCAACAGAATCATTACTATTTAGTAAGAAGGGGGTTTGAATGTCTCAAATTTCACGCAATCTATCTAGTAGATGATGAACCGTTTATCTCAAAGACAAGGACGTTTTTTGCTCACTTCCATTGGAAAAATACTTCAACTTTGATGAATAATTTAAAAAATAGACTTGCCAAACATGCTTCATGTCGCTACTTTCAACAAGTCAATTATTAACAAAAAGGCATACCTGCAGCCGACCTTTTGTACCAAAATACTCACTTATTAGTTGAAGCCCACTCTGTTGCCATGGAGCTGCAAACGTTTGATGGGAGTGTGTTGCATGTAAAGATTCAGTGAAGAAAAAAGTATTCATGTTCACAACCCAATGCCAGGAAAGGAATGGATAAATAATGGGACAGATTATTTACATGAACCTCTCCACATATCTTTCAACGAGTATATGTGAATGTGGTTATATCTACTTCCTGTGAGATTGAAAAAGTGTGCTTTGACGATGGATATGCTTAATATAAAAACTGTGAATTTCACAGAGCAGTAAGAAAAGCTAACAACACTTTGATATTTAGAGAACGGTCGGTAACTACTCTTGATGGCGCCCACATTTTAAGTGACAATCATCCAAGATGCAACAGTTGTTCTTGGGAAATGATTGACAGCTGAATAAACTGATGCATCGCAAATGAAGTGCGAGCCAGCAGCAGAACAATCAGGAAGCTCTTGTTACACCGTGAACATGCAGGGCAGGCCCAGGCTTGTGTCTGTCATCTCACAATATGTTTAATGATGTTTGTTAACATATCCTTGACTCACCAGTCTGTTTGCATCTGTCACTGTGATTTAAATATATGAGGTTTTAAAGCACAGTGTGAACTTTAACAACAAACAATAGATTTCTACCATCATTTAAATTCAACCTGTTAATTATGAGTTTAACACATTTTTATCTTTATTATGTGCTTTCAACATTAAGCCCATTGCTCTTACGGGGAGTAAAGTAATTGAAGAAAATAAAAAAAAGCGGCAGTACGTTATTCAAAAACAATTATTTAAAAAAAATGTATTAGTTGTAAGACTACTTTGTGTTTGTATTTACTTATGATATATATGTTTTATTAACACAACAATTGGCACTACTGAGCATCACCAAAGTTAGCCAAAATGTATTTCTTATCTTCTCTATATTACTATTCATTTTCAATCAGGCTGTAATAATAATCAGTGTACTTAAAAAGAGTCAAAATGAAAACGTAGTCCCTGCTAATCTGCCAAATGTTCCTACATGAACATCTTGTAATTAAAGCCTTGCCACAGTAATGCCACTGAACGCACAACTGTTCATATTTAAAGTTTGACAACATTTTAAGCTCCATCATTACAATGTGTTGGTAGGGAAATAACTCAGTTATAGCGCCAGGAAATTATGCTTTACAGCTTCTTTCACTATTTAGCATTAGTAAACAATTATTTGTATTGAACCAGAACTCTTAAGCCTCTCGTCAGTTATACGAAAAGTCCCACGTTATGTTTTCTTACATTTAGGCAAAGAGCATAGAAGCATTTGATTTAAGTTGTTTGATTTAAGTACCGATTACTGACAGTTTGCTACATACAGTATGTTTTTTGAATGATGTGAAAGGTCTACTGACACAGGGACTGACAAGCTACAATACAGGGAACCAGGTGAAACAAAAAGAGCACAGAGGGTAGAAATATTTATCACTTGTGAAACAGGGAAGAGCGGAGAGTGAGTTGACCCTGAGGCTAGGACTGGACATTGGAGAAAGTCTACTGGCACACTGCAGCTGTCACTGTACCTGCCAGGACCTGTCAGAAGCTGGCCGTAACACTGATATACACAGAGGAGCCATGCTCCTTTCTTTTCAGCCCAAACGTCCCTCGCGAGAAACTCAAAAGCCCTTCGCGCTTTATGAGAGCTTTATGAGACAGAGAGAGCGGGAGTTACACAGTTACTCACCCCTGGCTAGTCCTGAGTCTTGGCAGTTTTTGTTTTTGTTTTATGCTGGTTCTCACTTGACTGACCATTTTGGTTCTGAGAGCCCATTTATCTCTGTCTGGGTTTTTTTTTTTTCATGGTATTCTAGCTGAGGGGCTTGTTGGTAATAGTTTTCTTTAAGCTATATTTAGGATTGGTACTCTTTGTCAGAGCACCCCCTTAGGAGCATGTATTGTAATAGACTAGAATTAGGAAGAGTGCCAGAGTGAAATGTGTTGAAAGGGGCTTTAAGACAATTTTTTAAATTTTGCTACATGTTTGGTTTCTAATTTATTAGCTTTGACTAAATATTGAGGTGGTTTCATTTTCAGCACTGCTTGACTTAGACAGTATGCTTTTATAGAAAAATAGAATTACCCTACCGGTCATTTATCATAAGGAAAATAATTGTCGCAACATTACATTTTAACAAAAGTGAGGTTTAGTAAAAAAGTTATAGAAGGAAGTTAAAGTATGAAGCAGGTGTTGATGTGAGGAACTAGCTTTGTCATAATAAAGAAGGGCAAGTATTTCTGTGTGGAATGCAGAGAAATGTTATAAGTTACCTATTAGTCATCAGAGACATTTTGATTGGCTTTGTCTGTGATAAATGAGAGGTATCGGTATGTCAGGAATCTGGTTTTACAGGAAAAAAATAACAAAATTGGACATGGTCTACGTGTTTTCTCCATAAAGCTTAGTAATGACATTCCAGCCCCCCTGAGAGAGAGTAAAGTCCTGACCTTACACAAGGAGAGAAACATATTTTAGCAGTGAAGTCACTCTGGTAGCTTGATATTGAGAGCTATTTGTTTGGATTATTCTCCTATATGTTTTGTTCCTGAAGTGGCCTTTATTATTAGGTTGTTATGGACTCATTCTTCATTCTGAGTTTTGGCGCAAATGAACAACAAAAAGTAAACTACAAGTGACTTTACTTGTTTTGTAATTGATAGCCAGCCGCTGTCAAGGTGATGCAAGATGAAGGATTCAAAACACAAAAAGACAATACAGTGATGTGTGTATACACACTGACCCCTGCTGGTGACACATACAAACATCAGAAAGGTGCCATTTAAAATATTAGGATTGGGTCAAGCATGAATTTAAATTTGAAAGTGTGAGAGTGGAATTAATACATTTTTTAAAACTGTTTTAAAGATGTTAACGGAATTTACGTTTAAGAGAGGTGCAAAACGGTTATAAAGTATTTATCCTTTCACAGCACATAGCCTCATTAAAATCTGAATATAATTGTGATAACAGTTCCTTATTTTTAGCAGGAGTGCATACAAACTAGAAAGAGATAAAGACACAAGGTGTGAACAAACGTATGTGTTTCTACAGTACCATGTTTGTGACTCTGTCAAATTGTTTTAGATCATAGAATAATTCTGCCTTACTGATAGGAAACTAAGAATTACCTCTCATAATAGAGTCATGACTGTAATCAAATAACTATACATTTCATTTTGGGTATGTTATTTTAGGCTTTGGCACAAAAAACGAATGCTTGTTGAGTGATTTAAGCATCACACGTAACTGATTTGTTCAAAGAATTATGAACTCATTGCGTTGCCTCGAATTGTTGTGGTTAGATTTGTCTAGTTAATACATTGTCTTCATATTGTGATGTGCTCTGTATCCTGGTGCCCTACATACGCAGAATTTTCTCCATTAAACACCCTCTTAACAACATCCAAAAGTGTCAAAATAAAAGGCACTGTCATCTGAATATAAGTATAACATTTAAAATAATTGCAGCATGATAGGAATTGACAAATGAAAAATAACAAACATATACAGACAGGCGATACAATAAAGTCTGCTCAACTCTAAAAATAGCCAGGATTGCATATGTGACAAGATAACACACTGCTGCAATAAAACTAAATTGCACCTGTCCCTTCCAAATGTTTACCCCTCTCAGGGATTTGCTGCTCATAGCTGCTCGCCTTCCAACCATCAAACTACTATAGCAGGAATCACTTAGGGCTTGCTTAAGTGTCAGCTCAGGCTAAATGAAAGCTATTTTTCTATTCAAAGGGTTTTCTATACTTCCTCTTCTACTCTCATCCACACACTGAGGTCAGCAGGCTTTAGTCTGCAGCCATTTCCATCTAATAATCTCAACGCATCAGGTATGTGTGTGTGTGTGATGTCAGGTTGAAAATGCAGATCTGATATTGGGTATTGCAATGGACAGCAAAAACAAAACCTGAATGAAATGAACTGCTTGGATAACTTTTCTGTGTTTGTATGCTGTTACAGTTCGAGGGCTGTAAGAAGGCTTTCTCTCGGCTAGAAAATCTGAAGATCCACCTGCGCAGCCACACGGGGGAGAAACCCTACCTGTGTCAGCACCCAGGATGTTACAAGGCCTTCAGCAACTCAAGTGACAGAGCCAAGCACCAGCGTACACACCTGGACACAGTGAGTGCCAGCCTGATCACAAACATGTATCAGGATGGTATTTCAAAGCTTGTTAATGTCTATTTGCGGAGTTCTACAAGTTACCAAATGTCTGCGGTTTTACAGAAGCCGTACACGTGTCAGGTGCCGGGCTGTGCTAAGCGTTACACTGATCCCAGCTCCTTGAGGAAACACGTGAAATCTCACTCTACTAAAGAACGGCAGTCACGTAAGAAGGTACAGTGCTGTAAAACAATTCACATTTTTCTTAAAATACTATTGTTGTGGCAAATATATTTAACTGAGAAACATTGCACTTAATACAGCACTTAACTTCAATAATGTGTAAGCTTTCAGCTGTACATAAACTGGATTGTAAAAGGCAAAAGCAGGCTCTATGTGGAGAAATCTCGTTAGCGATACAGTAATTGCAAGTTAACTCCATCATTGCCTAAACAACAACCACACACAAAAGAAAAGCTACACTAACGTGTCACAGGTTCTTTCCTTGTGCTGTAATTCTTCTTAATTAGCTGTCAGTATGGAACATTGAACACTCGTGATCTCCACCCCTCTCTGTCTAACTCAGAAAATGTAATTTATTTAAACTTTCATTAACATCCAGGTTTACACGAGAAAAATACATCCACTTAAGCTGAGACTGACGGAGCCAAGTCATAAGAAAACACAAATAATGATGTTGATTTTCATTTCTTCTCCTGTTTTCAAACCCTTTAGTTTACAGAGTGACCCCATAGAAAAGTTTCCCAATGTACCGCTGCAGTTAACATTTTTGCATGTGTGTGAGAGATGTATGCCCTTACTGAGGGGGATGTCACTGTAGAAAAAGAAGGTGGGTGGTTACTAAAAAAAAGTGACATTTTACAAAGTCTCCCACATGCAAAACTTCTTTAATCTAAAACTCATAAAAAGGTTTATAGTAATTGTGATTTAATTGATGCTTCTGAGGATAGAGTGCATGATAGTTTTGCTTAACAAAACCAATGTAAGACTGTGTATAGCTTACTGTGTAACAACCCTCATAATCTTAATTAGCTATATCTCATCTTGTCTGTAAATAGTTTTTTTTAGCGCTATAATTAAGATGATCAAAATGTTACTATTTATTCTAATAAATCCAATATATGCAAACTGTTTACTGTACATATAAATATATACAGTGCAAAGCATAACAAATGTTTTATTTTATGTTTATGCTTCATGTCTCTAGATGAAATCCACTGCTGATGGGGCTCAGGACTCGCTGATAGACTGTTTAACCATTCACCCTCTGCAGCCGAGCCTTTCTCCTCTGGCAAGCATAGACTCCTCCCCTGGCGTACCCCTTGAATCATATTCTGGTATGTCCTGGATCTTTGTATGTTTGATATACAACTAATCTCTAATCTGCGTGAATCTGTGCTGTCCTGTTTTTCATTATTACCCTGTTGCTGTTAAACTACTGAATTTCCCCTCAGGATTAATAAAGTTCCATCTTATCTTAGATACTTAAGTATATCCCCCTGCAACCATTATATTTAGGGTGTGTACCTCATTTCTGTTCCTCAGCTGCTGCACAGGGACAAGACTCCAGCAATCCCCACCTGGCTTTACTGTGCTCTTTACAAGATACATACAGGTACTGAAGATTTTTGTGTCAATTGTGTCGGGTTTCATTACAAAAAATATCGTTTAAAATTTAAAATCTGTTCCTCAATTTATTCATACGACGACAAAATTCACCAAAAGTGTCCACATACCCATTCATTCAAACAACAAGACGTAGCATTTTTGGCATAAATCCTTTTTGAAATACGGTGGAATAAGAACGTCAGCGTTACTCAGCGAGCCAACTGGTGTTTTCTTTTGATTTTTTTATCCCAATTGGCACAGTAAGAACCTTAACCATGACTGATTCAAATGGGATCTCCCTTTTGATGATCTGAAACAATCAAGTTAAACATTAGTTGTCATGGCTTTAAGACTATAAGCTCATAATTAGAATGGTCAGTTTAAAGAAAGCACTATTTTGTACCCTGATCAAATAGTCTAAAGAGTTTTTCTTTTTTTTCATTTGTGTGTGTGGGTGGCTGGGAAGAGGCTTTACAGATTGGGGATGGCCAGCAACACATTTCTATGGTCAATCCATAGTAAAAAAACATCCCTCCATCTATACTTCAAAGGCCATGATAAAGTATGTCTGTCTTTCTGAGCAGTCAGATGCTCACGGCTCCTCACTGCTTGTGATTGTTCTCATATCAGCAGTAGGTCGGAGCATTCGCTGCAGGACTCTGAGGAGACAATTGGGAGGCGAGAGCAGACCATGACTTGGCTCATTGGTCTTGACCGCCAGTATTAATGGATGCTATAGCCACCGACAAGAGCGGCTAAAGAATTCAATAAGTGAAACATAAAATCAAAAAAATACCATTTAGGGTCCGGTGGGAGAAGAGAAACCCTGTAATTACTTCTTTTTTTTAGAAGTTAAATCGATTGTAAAATCCTTGTTGCCATTTTCAGTCAAATTCCCAGGGATTCCTTTGGATCCCCATTCAGTCCTTTCATATTGTCAGAAAACTCTTGTTCCTTTTGTATCCTTGTTATTGGCAAGTAGACACATTTACTTGGCCAAACCTAACGGCAGGGGTCTCAGCTTGCATGGCCACAGAACAATATTAAATGCACTAACTTAATCCTCTTGATTTAACAATGAGTTACCTGAATGTGAAAGTAATGTCTTTGATTTACTTGTGTTTCTTTTATTAATAAAGGAAAACAAATGTATTGTATTGTTAAGCTCCTATACCATCCCATACAACATAGACAATCTGTGAAATTAAAAGAGTGTTCCTATTACAGACAAGTACACTGAAACAGGAGCAGTTTCAATTCATTATGAACAAATCACAAGCATGGTGCAAGACAGAGTAGTGAGCTAGGAATAGTCTATACTACATCATAAAGTGCCTCTAGAGTGCCTCTGTTACTACTTATTTCAATTGCAAAGTAAAGAGAATCAATATTGTGGTCATGAACTCGATAAGTGAAAGATTTAGATGGTGCATGTTGTTCAGTTCTCTGCAGGAACTATATATCTTATTTTTAGAAGCAAAACCATACATCGGCATTTAAATATAAACTCAAAGCAGAAAAAATGAGCCGCGCGGGAAGCCACTATGCTAAGGAGTTAATGTTGAGGAATCCATGAAAGCCGTTTTTCCATCCTCATTACATGGATGTGGAAATGCTTTCTGCTCCTCCATGTCCTGTTGGGCATCTCAATTTCATTATTCAAGCTTGTGAAGGATTGTCTAAGGACTTCACAGAAGATGACAGGTGTATCTAGTGGGAACGAATGTTGAAGTCTATGTCAAATTAACACAGACTGTGTGAAGCTGTCACCTTGTCAATACTTCATGATGGATTCATTAATGGTTTATTTGCTGGATAATTGGTTAACATGCCTTTGTGTGGAACTATGGAAAACATGGATGTGGACAAAGAGAGTTGTTTGTTAAAGAGCAATGTTAGCCTTAAAATCTAATCTAAGTATGATAAAAAGCAGTGAAACAGATTTTGATATTGGATGTCTTTGATTTCTACAGGAAGTGGTTTAAAATTATATATATAGAATAAAAATGATAGCCTTCACTGTTGATGGTTTCAAATAAGTTGATGTCCTTACATCTTTATACAAACTGCATAATACTGTCTTTATATTCTTTAAGGAAAACATTAATTAAATAATTACATTACATTTTCTACATTCTCAATTTAAAACACGTTTGGAAGTCCTTACTATACAATGATGTTCCTGTATGGTTCATGCAAATAATTAATAATACTTTGTTTTATTTTGACTAACAAGAACATATGTTGGCCTTTCCCTAATTCCACCTGTGGAATATTTAATTCAGTCTGAAATATTTCAGGTTTGTTGATCCCTCCCCCCACCAGCTCCTCCCCAGAGAGCAGTGTGGGCCACATCCTCCCACTGGGACCTCCCTGCAGAACAACAGAGATCTGAAGCAGCCCAGCCAGTCTCCTGATCTGGCACATCACAACCCAGGTACTCATAATTTAACATCGGTGTATTCCTAATTGTGTCAAATAATTCTAAATACAATTGTGAAAAAGGGAAGGTAATTCAAAAATGTTGTGCAAGTCTTACATCTGAATCGCAAATATCCGAACAGTTTTTCTCAGATGCATATTAACCATGCAGTAAATCCTTGTATGTAGCAGGTGGCTGGTGTTTTTCCTTGTTAGACAGAATCAGGCAACCCTACTCTATGTAGCTTTAAATAGATATCACCTCTTTACTTTACTGACTTGACAGCCAACGTGATGATAACAAGGCGCTCATCAACAAAGCATAACAGTTTAAACTGCTGAGATAAATACATGTTTAAACATAAACGGTGGCTCCATTAACAAACAAAGCCTTTTCTAATGCAATGTTTCATTTAAGGACTAAAATGCTTTAGACTTTTTCTTAAAATGTGGATAAAGAAGTGCAGCTTTTCTTATTTAACCTGCAGGGCTCTCAGGGCAGATTAAGATGCTATATTCTCCTCCACAATACGGTGGGATCACAGCACAGACCAGCTCGAGTCACCCGATGCAAGTTGATGCCTTTGGTGACAGCATCGCTCCAGCAGTCAATAATCCCAGTGGGATGGCCACTACAAACAGCTCTTTTCTGCATTACAGGTAATGAAAATACAGCCAAATAAAATCACTCAAAGAAAAGCACTTATTGCCATCGGGTTTCACAACACCTGCTTTGCAAACGTGTGTGCGTGTGCGTGTGTGTGCGCGTGCGCGTGCGTGTGTGTGTGTGTGTATCTACAGGTTTTGATGTCCACAGTCCAGCACAGGATGTGGTTCCGTATCAAGAATTGCATGGAGGGGATTTCTTCAGTGTGGCAGACCACTGCAGCCAGCTCTCCTGCATCTACACAGAGGGATGATGTTACTTAAATCTATTTATATGTTACTTTTGCACTATTTTGTGTCCCTGTTCCATTTAAGTCACACGACGGTCAATAGTAAGAACACTTAAGATGATGCCACAACTTGGCGGTAGCTTCATTTAGTTTAATAAAGGGATCTTTGATTGATGGATTGATTGAAAGCAATCTAAGATGCTGCTCCCTGGGTTTCTCTGGGAATTGATTCTTTTGTCTCTTCTCTAAATGTACTATCTGACTCAACACTCATAATCAATGTATTCTAATGACTAATCCTACAAAATTTTAATGTTAACTTTCTCAGTTTGTATACAACTTGGGTATAACTATGTTCATTTAGTAAATAATTATACATCTAGAGTACATATCTACATCGTCAAAAATGTAACAATGCATTTGAAGCAAAGTATGCCAGGGATCTTTTATTAAGGTTTTTCTTAGAACCATTGCTTAGTAACTATAGTAACAAGACAGCCTTACCATTTCACTGTAATGTTCATAGACATAACCTGTTGTTTTAGGATCATACTGTTATATGCTTTGATTGGTCTCATGTGTGCCATGAGGCGTGTTTCTGTTGGTGACCACTCTAGTGAGTTATTTACAGCAAATTACTCTTAGGTCACATTGCAGTTAACCCTATCTGATTGAAGGGCATAGTGCTGTCCAAAAACAACAACATGGCAATGGCCAAAAAACAATTGAAAATTAGAAACATGAGACTTAAAAATGATAGCCAACAAACCAATGGGTGACCGTGTGTTCAGGGTGACTATGTCCACTTCTGTGTGTATATAATCTATAATAGAGCCTTCTTTGTTTGTTTATTTAAAGTAAATCAACTTCAACAACTTGACATCTCCTTGGATTACCAGCAATACATCTGCTAAGTATAAAGTAGATTTGATGAATGGTTCTTTAGACATGCAAAGGGCCATTTCCACATACAGACCGATCGAGATTCTCTGCTTTATAGTTGGACTAAACTGTAGATGGACTAAAATATGCAAAAAAGTTATTTAACATTTGGATACATTTGAAATGGATCAATAAAGTAATTCATTGGTACCCTTGTTTGTCAAATATCATACATTGTGTCTCTCAGTGATATGACAATGCACCAAATGGTTGTGGATTACTACATCTTAGTTTATTAAATGTTTTCAAGGTCAGCACACAGATCATTTACAAGGTCACAATTCCAACACACAAAAGCATCTTTCAATTGATGAAGACTTGCTCAACAGCTTAATTGCTGCCTTTAGAAAGAGTGTTGATCTGTTAAAAGCAAGGCCAATGACATATTGATATATATGTAGCTGTCAAAAAGAATGCAACAAGATTGTGTGGGTTCCTAAAAAAATGTCTCTTCTATTATGAGATTTAAAAAAAACCTTTAACAATTAATTCAGTATCTTTTTATAGATTCAGTATCTCTATCTCTGTTTGCTTTAAACAAACCAAGACACACAACAAAGCAACTTCTTTGTGATAGCAATCTCAATCCTGTAGGCAATAAGCTTATGCAAATAACTCAAATAAATAGAAACCATTGCTATATATTAACTATATGTAAAGCAAGAAGGCTTCCAATAATCTTAGCAGTATTTTTTTTTCCTTATTGTAAATTGAAAGGACAAATTATTTTAGTTGAAAAATAATTATTTTAGCAAAAGAGTGTCAGCTGCTAGTTGCCTAGCAACAACAACAGCTTTTCCAAAGCATCTGTTTAGTACTGCTAACCAACAAAAGTGCTGCAGAGTGGACACAGGTGGTTGGTAAGGCTCTGTATGAAGAAGTAAGCTTCTTAATAAAGATGGCTTTCTTTGGTCACGGTTCCCAAATTAGAAGTGTTGCATGTCTGTAGTTGTAGTGGTGAGTTTGCTTTATATAAAAACTTCAGAGATACTACAGTCATTGTTTAAACATCCACCCTTTTTTCTTAAACAATGAACACGTTTTGACACAAAAATAAACATTTGTTTGCACCAAAATGCAGAAAGACCCAGATTGGGAATCAAACCAGGAAGAATTCATTTGAGTTCAAAAGCCTTGAGGCATTCGTTAACACACTTAAGTAACACTAACAATAACAACATTTAGGAGGGGTTAACTTCACAATAACAAAGTAGGACAGTAAGAATTATAGCAAAATGCAACATGACGCAGAATGGTATTCACCCTTAGCCTATCCAGCCATCTGGCATTGTAAATATAGGCACTGCCTGTACTTTGTGGTTACAAATTCACACACAACTGATGGGATAAGGCAATCATTCTATGAGCTTTTTTTGTATTATATAGCACCAGTTTCATCCCCATTTTTTCTTTAACCTTTTGCCATTTACTTTATTCTTCTCGATAATGTGGGAAGTCATAAAAATAGGTCTCTTTTATTTGGACAAAATTCTATGTTGTTTAGCTCTCAAATCACTATTTTTTAGGATGCTACCAAACATTTGAATATATATATATATATATATATATATTCTTATGATTATACTATTTTGCTTTGTATTTAATAATTTGGTAGTAGGTGAAATTAAAATGAATGCTAAGAGATCTGGTAAACTGACTTCTTTGTTACAATTGCTTTAGGAGCATATTTTGCTAGTTCCCTAGTATGCAAATTACATAAATAAGGAGATTTAAACAGATAAACCTAACCTTGTCCTCAATTTGGCGAACATGAAACAGCATTTGACATCCATGAAAGATCACAATACAAGCAAATAATTTCAGCAAATAATTAAAGTGAAGCACAAGCAATACTCTAAATATATGCAAAGGCCTATAAATATGAAAATAAAATCATTCATATACTATAACCAAATTATGACGGTCATGGATCACGTTATGGTGCTTATAATACTTGTATTCTTTCGTGTGGATAAAATGACTCAGACTAACCGATTATTAAAAGTCTCTAAATAAATAAGACCTAGCGCTAAGGCTCGGGTAGAATAACCATCCTCGTAATATATTCCCATTATACTAAACATATGTATTTCGTTGTGATTTAATATCCGTAAAACTGTATTAAGTGCGCTTTAATCTCCTCCCACCTGCCTGGTTAGGGTGCGCGCTCCCGGTGAGTTTTATAGCAACTGTTGCCCAGTGAGGCAGCGCCATAGTCACCGTAGTCCTGGCGACTGTAACCCACCAACAACAACCTCTCGCTCCATCATTACCACCTCCTCCACCATCCTCATCTTCATCAACCAGTCCACAGCTCAGGTTTGTATACATGTTATACTATTATTAGCTTTAAATCAAGTCCTTTCTCGCTTCATGGGATAATTGCATGGGGGAGATTTGAATGCTGTAGTTTATGTTTTGTCTGCTGCTGAATGAAGGCTCGGTAGATAGCTCGGGTAGTTTGCTAGCGAGGGTGTTTCTTTGTGACGTGGTAGCCTGCTTGCTAACGTTGCCTGTAGATACCCACAGCTGTGAGAGGTCCTGCTCGCTAGCTCCTGCTAGCTATGTTCTCTCAATTGTTGATGTTGGCTCAAACTGACCTAAACGTTAGTCTGTGTGGTAGAAAACGGGTTTCCATGTAACTTATTTGCTTAAACTTACCATGCTGGGTGGTAGCGTAGGTCTGGGCTAGTCACTGATGCTAGCTGGTCAGCTGGAGCAGGAGCAGGTGTCTGTTGTTGCTAGGTTGCTAACGCCAGCGTTGCCCTTTTACAATGCCTGTTGGTATCCCATTTTTGGCTAATGTTACGGTGATATTGCAAGTGTATGTTGTTAAATCTTGTTGGTGTTAACGTCGACCAGCAAATGAAAGTGCTGTAAGCTAGCTTTCCATACACTAACTGCTATTGACAATAGCTAAGCCATTACTTTCCCTTTTGTCTTAGGGAGCAAGAAAGCTTCGCTAGCTCTCCGTCTGCCCTCTTTGTGGCATCAGATGGCTACGATAAGCTAACCTGATAACACAAGGCTAATTTTCGCATTAGTCAGGTTTGAGGAAAAACGCCTGCCTTTATAAAAAACATTAAATACCTCAATGTTACTCCCCGTTTTTACCGAATCATTTCGTTATTCTGCATTTCACATTCTGTACCTCGGCTGGTAACGAGAAGCTGTATCTGCAATGGATTTATTGTTATTGACAAACTATTTAATTATTACATTTTATATTTTCAGTGTGTGTGTATTGGTGTCCATGTTTATTTCTGGGTGCGCAAAAAAGGAAAGGAGTTTACTCAATCCAGCATGACACTGTCTGGAGGGAGGACATGTTTACTGTAGAGATATTATTATTATTTTTTGCCAGATTTATTTTAGGCTCATTTACTTCGGGTAAAAGAAACAATTCGACTACATTTCAATCAAAAATGGCTGTTTTTCCTGTTACCCACTATAAAATAGTAAACATTAGAATCAGAAGTCAGAATCAAAAACATGTGTATTGCATTGAATCAGAAGCAGGTTCTGATAAAAGCCAATAAGCAGGCATATTTTGTATTCTTATTTCTGATGTTTAATTGTAGGTAAACACATACGAGGAATTTGCCTCGGTGCATATGGTGCACACATAAACATAGTGACATATAAATTGTAGGAAACAGGACCAACAAATAAAACAACAATTATAAAAACTTTTAGGATTCCTCAAGTGTGTGTGTGTGTGTGTGTGTGTGTGTGTGTGTGTGTGTGTGTGTGTGTGTGTGTGTGTGTGTGTGTGTGTGTGTGTGTGTGTGTGTGTGTGTGTGTGTGTGTGGTAAGGCAAAAAGAGTGTGTTGTGATGCAGGGGCTTTTTGCCTCGATTAGGTGGGCTCAGTTGGGGCCATGCACTTTAGCTTAACACTGTGGAATATACATCAAGTCTACAGTCTGCTCTCTTTAAAAGTATTTTCTTCTTAGCATGGGCTATAGTAAGCTGACGGTTTAATGTGTTGACATTTTAACCACAGGATTGTAATTTTGCTGAATTGAATGTCATAATTTACAGTATCTTGTCAAAATCGCACAATATGAAAATTTGAACCGGATAGTAGTATTTTTGTCTCCACAACGAGACTTTAGTGTGAGAGTGATGGTATATTCTCATTTCCCCTCCCTAAGGTGTTACAAAAAGTCATGCTGGAAGCAAGTGGCTTTGTGTTGATGGATCTCAGAGCCTCTGTATGTAAAAGAAAAAATGCAGATGCTGCCTTGCTGTGTCTCACGGGCTCAGTGCGGTGGAAAAGATTGACTCAGCAAGTCAAACTTTGAGGTTAATCACCCCAACACGAACAAGAGTGATGGCCTTCTTCCCGAGAAAAAGGCCGGTATGATATTGAAGATAAGGGGAAGGGGCAGGCTGTCCCTGGAGAAATTTGAGGCTGTTAGGAGACCCAGCTTAATTAACCAAGAGAGGCTTGTTTGTGGAAACTGTGATGTGGAGGAGGCGGCCTTTCCCTGGAAGGAATGGGTGATGGTAGCCTTGCTATTATTAACTCACAAACACAGGTCCACCATTGGTGTCTCGTCACACTCTTATCCATCAAAACAGTTTACTTAAGCTTTAGTTAGTAAGTCTTTTATTACTAGTAATGAGGTAACTTCCATATGTTTTTAGGGAACTTTTCTTAGATCCGGGCCTTCTTATCTCAACTAACGTTTAACCTGTAGCAGTGGGAACTGAGGGAAGCAGCATCTATTTGGAGTTTGTTAAATATTAACTTGTTTTATGGCTGTGAACATGGAGACAAGACCATGTGTCACTGATGCATGAGGCTCTTAGTACATTAAGTACCACAAAGCAGAAACAGGTGCCTGGGTAGAATCAGTTTTCAGCAGCTTGAGTAGCATTGAGTAAAACTTAAGTGATTCGTGGTAAAACATTACGCTTACCCTTATCTTTAGAGACCTTTTATGTGCTGCGCTAGGCTAACCAAATCATGATGATGATTATTAGAATAGTTTTCCTCTATACAAAGCATTTGTCGTGTACTATTGAAGATGCACCACTACCTGTTTGTTATTAAAGCAATATGTTTTAGACTTGTGTTAAGGATAGGGTTTAAACTTAAGATATTAGAGTTTGATGTCATTTTATGACTATTTATTTAATAAGAGGGTGTAAAACCAAGTAATCCGTGCAGTCCTTTTTGTAGATTATAAATCAGTTTTTCAACAACAACCAGAAGAATACAACCCATATGTGTGAGTTTACTCTGTTTAAGTGAGTTATCGATGTTTGCTCAGTGATGCTGTAAGACTATTATGTTGTTAGTGGATCTAAAGTTGCTTGCCAGTTAAACCGGTATGTTGAGTGTTCTTTAATTGTGGCCATTATCTATGTACAGTAACACTGTGTTTTCTCTGTCTAATGTAGGCGCCATGCAGACCCCTGAAGCAGGCGCTGACTCCACCTCCACCGTCCCTCTTCAGACCACCGTGCCTGTCCAGCCTACAGGCTCCACACAGCAGGTGCCTGTCCAGCAACAGGTACATCCAGCCTGCTGTGTTTGTTCCTTTCTGGGGATTGCAGATGTGAAAGAAGTACTCAGATCTCCTACTTTAGTCCAAGTAGAAGTACCAGAGTGTAGGAATACTCTATTACAAGTAATAGACCTGCAATCAAAATCTTACTCAAGTAAAAGAACAGAAATATTTGCTTTAAAATATACTTAACGTACCAAAACTAAAAACACTCATTATGAAGATTGGCCCATTTCAGAATTATATATATTATATGCTTTGATCATAATTATTGATGCATTAATATGTTTTTCACAGCTGGCAAGGGTGCAGCTAGTTGTAATGACTTTGTATACTGCAGGTTAGCTTGTGAATGTATTCCATGTGTAACTAAAGTCTTATTTAAGTGTTTATTATATTTTATATCATTAATCCATATCTGCTAAGTAACTATTTAATAAATGCAGTGTAGTAAAGTGCAATATTTGCCTCTGAATTGTAGTGGAGTAGAAGTATAAAGTAGCAGAAAATGGAGATACCGTAATTTTCGGACTATAAGCCGCACCTGAATATAAGCCGCAGCAGCGGCATACCACTCTCGGTTCCACTTTTACTTTTGCGCGCTACCTGTCTCACTCTTTTCCGGCTTCCAGCTTTTCCTGCTGGAACCCGCCGCTTAAAGGNTTCGAGTGTTTTGTATTTTATTGTATGTCAAATTTTATTTCTATGCTTTGTGTTTGTTTGTCTATTTGCATTACTTAATTATTGTACTATATTTAAAGATGTACTCTTCAACCACACTAGTCTTTCAACACCAACATAGTCACACACCCTCTCTTTGATCGTGTTCCTAAAATTCGAAAACGTCTGGTTGTATATGCGATGTCAATATAATTTGTTATGTGTATAGGTGTAAAGGTATTAGCTCGTGACTTCCGTACTGGAATTGACAAGAGAAACTAAGGTACAAAAAAATATCTATTCATAAGGGTTTTGATAATTAATGTTACGGAGGTGTCGTCATTACAGTATGAAAAATTGACATCGTAGGTAGTGGTAAGAACTTTGAATTGTACCGTTATAAACATGTATTACCTATAAGATAGTCATTTAATACCAACAAATTCTTCAGGTTGTATGAAAGATCTAACATCTCTAAGTTTACTCGTCTACAGTCAGACTTGAGGTAGAAGACATTTGCCTGGATAAACCGAATGTAGTATTAGATATGCGGCCACCAACTAATGTCGTGGAAAATCACTCGACTTTCGGCAGCGTGTCTGGAAGACGGGTGTAGGTTAGCGCCGGGCGCCGGAGCAATGTCAAACTAGCCCATTAAACCGAGGCCATAACTGAGGACACACTATCACCAATAGCGAGGTAAAACGTTACGTCCGCGTGCCCAATAGAAGTGCCGTTCCTCGCAAGTAGCCCGGGAAGTCATTATGTCCCGTAATTCCTGGTGTCGTGCAGTTATGACAGTTGGATAGTTTCCTGTTTGTACACCCCCACATCTTCTGTGTGTGTGGTGTGTGTGTGGTGCTGTCGGTGGGTGTGTGTGTGTGTGTTTGGTGTGTGTGTGTGTGTGTGTGTGTGTGTGTGTGTGTGTGTGTGCTCGTTGTCCGTTATGACCGTCAGGACTACGCTAACGAACCATAGACTATTTCGTAATTCTAAAGGATACGTATAATTTGGTGTACAGTTAAGAATTATTACTATTATCTTTCACTATTTCATCCATTAACTAACCAGTCTGTGTGTGGTGTGTGTGTGTGTGTGTGTCGTCGTGTCGTGTGTGTGTGTGTCATGGTGTCATGTCGTATGTGTATGTGTGTGTGTTGTGTGTGTGTGTGTGTGTTTGTGTGTGTGTGTGTGTGTGTGTGTGTCGTGTGTGTGTGTAAGAAAGAGTCCGGTCACGCCACACACAAATACCCACTGTCCCGTCGTTTGCCAAAGGTAAAGAGGTCGTTTGTTCTTACTCACAGTAGTACACCAGGACCCCCATTTTACAGGTTCTACGATCGTTCGATTTGTTGGGGCTCGCCCGTCTTCGATCGAGCGTATTGTCGGAACCCAAATGTCGATAACCTTAGGTACGGGTAGATAGTACCAATAGGTGTCGATCGCAATCGCACCTATCGACGACAATCTATCGTGACAATCCGCCTACCAAGATAAGTCTTAATTAGTCTAAGTCTTCGTGAAATGTCATAGAGTCCCTTTAAACCCCAAACCCCTCGTAAAATAAAACCTTATGTTAATCTTTATTTTATGCATTTATGTATTTATTTTATAAGATAATCTTTTGTTATTATTACTAACACCTACTTCCCTGTGTGACTGTATTTATTTTATGTTTTGTGAGCTTATCTCTCTGTATAGCACTTTGGTCTGAAAGTTTTAAAGTGCTATATAAATAAAGTTGGATTGGATTGGATGTAATGTATATGTTGTCATTGGTTGCAGGTGAAAAACAATCATGCCGGACCAATCAAACAGTTATATTTTACAGAGCCAATCGAACACACACACAGATGCAAATACATCACGAACCAAACTCATTTCTAAAAGGTGGCCATATGGTGTTGTGACTGTTGGCATGCGGCCGCTCTTGACTTTCAATGAGAGACTTAATGAATTGGCCGGCTGAGGAGCCGAGGTGAAACGTCTCGGTAACAGCTGAGGGGATCCGCCATACTGAGGGCGCTTCGACCAATCACACCACGGCTCGTCGCATATTCAGCCTGATCATTAAGTCTCAGGAAGGTCTCGATCAGCTGCTCGGTCCAGTAGGGCTGGAGATTTATGCAAAGGCAAGGATTGATTTGAGATCGGCTGTCAGGGGACGGAGACATGGAGAGGAAAGTAAACAAAGGATGATGTGATGGCATGTGTCAGCGGGTACGACGATAAGCTTTCATCCCACAGTAATTATTTAATTTGAGCCAATGATGGACAGCTGGGTATAACGTAAATATTAAGAATCTGAATGACACAAAAGGGACTTTCCTAATCAGCTCTGAGCAGTGTTTTTGAGTGAGAGTGTGTTACATTGTTGTTTTCCCCTCTCAAAGTGCCTTGGACAGTATTTCTTATAAGTAGCCAGGCGCTCGGACAGCCTCAGGCCAAGCCTCGGGCTCTGAGAGTGAAGCAGAGATTGACACGACTCCCACCGCTCGAATCTTTATTCCTGCCATGCTGCGTGTAAGGTCTCCCTGCCTCGACATGGCCAAGTATCTGTTTCCAAACGGAGCAACAGAACAGATCCTTGAAAATAAACGCAGACGTGCATAAGCGGGGTGAACAAGAGCTACACACTCGTACACACAAACACACCTCCAGGCTTAGCCCCTGCTTTCAATTACCAGACGGGCCGAGGGGAAATCAAAACGTTGACACACCAGGTTGCAAAAGGAGAGCGGGGAAGCCAGGCTTTGCCGGAGGCGTTACACGTGCACACTCACATGCACACAGCAGCTCACACACTCAGCCTCGGCTTTCAAGCAGGCGACAGGCCAAGGTGCACAGAGAATGTAAAAACATGACATTGAGGGGAGGAAAAAGTTGTGTAGCTCAGTACTCCGTTTTTTCTCTTCTCCTCCTGCTGCCAGAAGGGAGGTGAGCAGACGAGGGAGGGGAGGGTGAACTACTTTGACCTGAATTCTTACTTTTTATTTTATTTAACAATTCATCGCTGCTCTTCAGGGTGTTCCCAGAGTTTTGCTTTGGGTTGCTTTAAATATTTATCACAGGGAAGGGTTTTATTGAAGTGGAGCCTAATAACTCTAAATCCACAGAAGTGTCTTTGTTCAGAACAACAGTGTCAGATTAGCTCAATATGACAACCACTTTGATATTAAAGGGTATCTTAGACAAACTATTTAAATTATAAACAGTTATTTACCGTAATTTTCGGACTATAAGCCGCGCCTTTTTTCCCATTTTTCGACGCTACGGCTTATATAACGGTGCGGCTAATCTATGGATTTGTACAGCTAACGGCCACTAGGGGACCTCTTAAATCTATGGATTTTACAGGTTACAGTCCACCACCTTTAACTCTATGGGCTCTATGGCCGGTCCGCGCCCCCCACCTTTAAGAGGCGGGCTCCAGCAGGAAAAGCTGGAGGCCGGAAAAGAGTGAGACAGGTAGCGCGCAAAAGTAAAAGTGGAACCGAGAGTGGTACGAGGACAGAACGAGAGCAAGACAGACAGACATTACGAGAGCGAGACAGTTTGTCCCCGTACCACTGGTTGAAAACCACTGCTGTAGATCACTGCCGGTACGTGCGCTGGGAGCGCACCGTTTAAGTTTGAAAGTTGAAAAGTGTGTGTGTCTGAAACGCTATGTGATACAGTAGTTTACACAGCACATGTTCTGTAGCTACTATTGCACTAAATGCTAACACTTGAATACGTTATGCAAATATGCAACTTGTTTGTTGAAATGTTAATAAATGGGGGCTTCCTCAAACAGCCATCTCTTTCCCGACAATCCCCTCTGTGCACGAACCCTTACATATGGTAATTAAACATTAAAACACCTACGGCTTATAGTCCAGTGCGGCTTATATATGTACACATCATTCAATTTAGCTGCTGCGGCTTATATTCAGGTGCGCCTTATAGTCCGAAAATTACGGTAGTTACTTTACACCACTGAATATGTGTGTGCATGTCTATGGTTTCCTGTGCATGATGTGCCTTTACTAATGAATTTGCCACTTTTGCAATTTGTCTTGCCAGGCCCAGAGTGTTCAACAGGTTCAGCATGTTTACCCAGCACAGGTGCAGTATGTGGAGGAAAACAGTGGCGTCTACACCAATGGCAACATGTGAGTCAGTCTCAGCTCAGACCTTACACCACTCCACAAATATTAGCGCTACGTCTCTGCAGCCTGCTCTCAAGTCTCTTCAAACCAATCATTCATGTCACAAGCACATGATGTCGGTTGGAGTGCATTTGTGTTCTGTGTTCGTTTTTCTTTTATGAGGGGTCTGCAGTCGTGTGTTTGATTGTGCTCAGCCACCTGAACATGACCAGAAGTAGGCCTGTGTTGTAGGTGCTGATGCTACACCAGGGTCCCCAGTGTGTTTGTCCTACTGTGATACAAACAGGCTCACACGGCGGTGCATGTACAGACACGAACACGGATACTCTAGGTGACCTCAGCTGCTGGTAGAAACAGTCATGTAAGGGGCACCGCCAGGCTTAATGCTTAAAAAACAAAATAATACATACTCTAAAGAGCCAGACAAATGAGCCTCCTGAGCACCAGGCAAGTAAGGGTCATACTCATAATAATAATAATTTAAGCAATACAACATATTTCATGATATTTTGAAAAACAAATCCATTAAAATTATAATATATTCTGGATTGTCCCAGTTGTGGCAAGCGTTTTGAGTGTACCTCCCTATAGACCTGATAGGTGTTTTGCAAAACTAAGAAACACTGATTTTGATGCAAGAAAAAAATTACTTAATTTGAGTGCCATAATAAATAGTTTTACTTATTTGGACCTACTTTGTAACCTAGGTCAGGACATTTGACTTTCTCTTCTTGTTCTGTAATACAAAATAAGATTAGACATTCAAAACTTAACTTTTGTATTGGGAGCTCAATTAATGGTCCTATTTTGCTGCAATGTCTTCAACAGCTAAATCAGCTGTCCTTATGAGTCACTGACAGTTTTTTTTAGAAACACTCGTTTAAAAAAAACAATGTTGATGCAAGAAAAAATTTTTGATAGCCATGATAAAAATGTTACCTATTTTCCTAATTAATAATTATTCATATCCCTCAGTATTATTTTTGGCACATTGACTGACCGCTAACCTCTCTTCTTTCTGAACAGAAGAACCTACTCATACTCAGAGCCGCAGCTGTACAGCCAGAACAGTGGAGGAAGCTACTTCGACACACAGGGAAGTTCATCACAAGTGTCCACTGTGGTGACATCTCATGGCATGACCAACAATGGAGGAGGGGGCAATGGAGGGATGAGCATGAACCTGGCGGGGGGTCAGGTAATCAGCACCAGTCCTGGCTCTTACATCATGGACAACGCTGGACCCCACCCTGCCACCCAGACAGCAAGAGCTTCACCCGCCACTGTAAGTGCTAATCACTCAATAAATGGGCCGCTAGCCTATCTCTACCTGTCTGCTTTGATGATAGACAATCAGGGTTAGTGTATGTAGTGGGTCTAAACTCTAAACTTTCCCTGTTTAGACCCACACAGTTTTTAGCTTGCCCAGACTCTCACTATCAAAAATAGATGCTCTGTTTCTGTCATACTTTATTGATCTTTGCACTAGTTTTATCCAAACATCCAGGACACTAATCTCCACCAGTGTTCCTTATTTGAACTCAATATGTGTGTCATGCTTTAGTGTTTACAAATATATTGTCGCATTAAAAAGGGAAAACATTTATGTGCACCCCCTCTGATGACGTGTTTTATCTCTTGCGATGCTCCTTTGCTGATATATGCACTGTGCAGCGTAGGCTGTGTCAGCTACTGCCAACAACATTCACATTTGAACCCTTAGTATTTAATATTCAAGATATGCAGGGTTTTGTTTCTATTACTAATTTCTATCTTTTAATAATGGAAAAGTAAGTAGGGATTCAAACCTGAGGCAGGTGTATTGATGAGGGGAAGACCCGCCCCCTCCTCACAAGAGCCCTGCATTGGACAAGGGGAGCATGCAGCACAAGAGCTGCTCCGCTAGCTTTTCTTTTGTATAGTCCACCATAATGATGCTTTCTGGCATTAGTGTATCGGTGATACTCAGTTTTGAAACTCCAATAAGGGCTAGAAAGAAAATAAATGTGTTTTTTAATGTGTGCAAGTGGTGCTTGGTTACTTTCTACCCTCATCGTTGTCCTGCCTTAGTGATGTTCTTGACAAGATAAATGGGCTGCTGAGGTATGATGTGGAATTCAACCCCATTTGTCTGCCAAATATTTTCACGTTTGTATGAAATCAAAACGCAATTTTTGCAATCTGAGATTCATCAAAAGCAGTAAAAACTGAGTACTGTAACACAATGCTGGGCTGTTTGTTAAAATGTGAATACCAAATTAGACTTCTCAACTTGGCACACTGCCTTTAGCCATTTGTAATGAAGTCTAGATTTTCTCCACACATGATTGTTGTTGAAGTGGATCTCTGCTAGTGGAATCTGAAGGACTTGTGTCTGTCAGTTATCAATAATAAATGTACTGATTTGAACCTCTGTCTCCGTTTCTCAACTAAGCAAAGATTGTCCTTAAATGACAGGAAGTCCTGCTCTGCTTGGGTTTAGTGGTGCTTGCTTCGTGATCTCTTTATTTTTGCTAGTGGATACAAATGTGTCTATTCCTTTTTTTCTTGCTTTTGTTTTCATTTCCCCCCTCTTACATTTTGTTGTCCTGTGCTCCATGGTTTATCAGATTGAAATGGCGATTGAGACACTCCAAAAATCTGAGGGTTTATCCAGTCAGAGAAGCTCGCTGCTCAACAGCCATGTAAGTTGCTTTTTACGAATGCCTGCCCTCGCAATTCTTTTTTCTTTTACTTTCCTTCTCTCTTAACTCTGTATACATTTCAGTTTGATGTGGTTCTTGCTGTTTTTGCTGAGATTTTAATTGTGACTTTTGTTTTAAACGCTGCTGTAGAAAAGCTTTTGCAGAAGTGTGATGAACCAACATTAGTCCGAGGTCTTTCCACAAAGTTAGCATGGACCAGATTGTGAATCTCTTTAGACAAAAACACACGTCTTTCCCCTTGTAGCTCCAGTGGCTGTTGGACAATTACGAGACAGCAGAGGGCGTAAGTCTACCACGCTCCACCCTCTACAATCACTATCTGCGCCACTGCCAGGAGCAGAAACTGGACCCTGTCAATGCAGCCTCTTTTGGCAAACTCATTCGCTCCATCTTCATGGGACTCCGTACAAGGCGCCTTGGGACAAGGTTAGCTTTCAAATGTTTCAATTTCTTAAGAAAAGTGTGAGATTTTCACCAGCTTTCACCCTCTTACTATTGTCATTCATCTAACCCTTAATAGTCTCCTCCATCCATGCGTCATTGTGTGTTAATATTAGTTATTTTCTTGCAGAGGGAACTCTAAATATCATTACTATGGTATACGTGTGAAACCGGACTCGCCACTCAATAGACTTCAAGAAGACATGCAGTATATGGCCCTCAGACAGCAGCCAGTCCAGCAGAAACAGAGGTACACAGGCAACTAGATAGATAGATAGATAGATAGATAGATAGATAGATACTTTATTGATCCCAATTTTGGAAATTCTTTAACTACGCACGCATACAGACCTTCAGTACTTACTTATGGATACTGATTTGTGAGCCATGTGGTTTCAGGTTCAAGCCGGTGCAGAAGTTTGATGGCTGCTCCGGGGAGAATTACACAGCTGGAGGCCAGCCCCAGCCTGGTGCAGAGGAGCAAACAGTCATCGCACAGAGTCAACACCACCAGCAGTTCTTAGGTCTGCAGCTTTCTATGTATCTGAAAAAAACACAAGATGCACTGAGAAATACTGAGCGTTATGTGAATTCATTTTGTCCTTCCTCCCACAGATGCATCGCGGGCGCTCCCTGACTTTGTAGAGCTGGACGTTGGACAGAGCAATACCGAGAACATCAGCCCAGAGGATGTGAAAGCTCTCCAGTCCCTTTACAGAGAGCACTGTGAGGTGAGAGAAAGGGCAGATCTTTTAATAATCACTGATATGTCACTACAGCTCACTTTGGCGTATGAGTGTAATTCACAGGGGGTCTGTCCCTCTTCACAGCTCAAAGAAAGCTAAGTAATCCCTTTTCAATATTGCAGCATTGGTTGATGCAGCATCATCAATATGACTATGGTGGTGACTATACATTCATCTATTGATCTGTCTGGACTACCTGCATTTCACCACCCTCTAAATCTATAGCACTTCCACTTTTTCCCTGTATGTACATGCTGTCATTTGCTAATATGGATTATAACTGCACTTTTACTAATTTAATTCTATTATCCTAAACCTATCTTTAATCAGGAATAAAACTGGTAAGATTTAACTTCTGAACAGCATTTTTACAAATCCCAAAAGACAAAATATTTTGGCTCTGGCTGGATTCTGAGCCTGTAAACTTAAACAAAGGTCATATGGTTTTTATGTGACAAAAATCCATAAATGCCAGCTGCTGGCATTTTGGAACAGGATTTCCTCTTCGTCTTATGAGGTTTTCAATCACACCGGTCCTAATGTCAGGAAAACTAGGGATCAAGACATCCACAGGGGTCAGTTGACTTAAATTACCAAAAAGCTACACATTTCCTCACAAATTGAGGTGACTAGCCATTCAGATAGCTTGAGGATAATGTGGAGAGGTTTTGATTTGTTCATCACTAAAAATGCATTTGACAAGTAATCTGCATGAAAAAAAAAAAAACATTCACTTTTTTCTGCTTTTGTTTCAGGCTATCCTGGATGTGGTCGTCAACCTGCAGTTCAGTCTAATTGAGAAGCTGTGGCAGACATTTTGGCGTTATTCTCCCCCTGACTCTGTAGAGGGGGAGACTATAACAGAAAACAGGTGAGGCTTGTTGACTCATATAATGTTGATTTTTTTTTTTCCTTGACGCCCCTTAGTTTTTTGCTAAAGGGAAATATTAACAAATCGAATCAACTTTAGGATAATCTGAATGTTTAAGGTTTTTTCTAAATCTGGTTTGTTCATTCTTCAGCAGCTTAAGTGAGATTGAAGCTCGGCTGCCCCACTCTCAGCTATTGGAACTGTGCAGAAACGAGGCTGTACTCAAATGGATGAGCACCTGTGACCATCTGATGTACCAGGCCCTTGTGGAGATCCTCATTCCTGATGTCCTGAGACCTATTCCCAGTGAGCCACTGTCATACACACCTCTCATTTTGTTTAGTTTTTTAGGTAATCACAATTGTAAGTAACAACTGTTTCTGTTTTTCTTCAGGTGCCTTGACTCAAGCCATTCGCAACTTTGCCAAAAGCTTGGAAGGTTGGCTCAATAATGCCATGAATGCCATTCCACAGAGAATGATCCAGACCAAGGTACACTTTTTACAAAGATTACCTCTTGTGGAAGTGCTACCCATACTATCAGAGGAGTTCATATCTGAGCTTATGTGCTGAATAAAGGACGTTTTTGCAAATACAAATGAGAGCTCCTGCTCATTCAGGATTTTGTGCTGAACAAGTATTTGCCTGTGGACTGATTAAGTATTAGTTTACTTGCAGGAGTTAACATCTGGGCTTATGTGTGCTCTTCACAGATTGCCGCTGTTAGTGCCTTTGCGCAAACACTGCGCAGATACACTTCTCTGAACCACCTGGCTCAGGCGGCACGTGCTGTTTTGCAAAACACATCCCAGATCAACCAGATGCTGAGTGATCTCAACCGTGTTGACTTTGCCAACGTACAGGTCAGAACAGATCTTTGTGTTTGAATATTCAACGCCAGTGCTTGTACCATACTATTCCGTCATATTAATCAAAAATAATATGTGTTTACCTCGGGTCCTTTCTCTGTGTTGCTGTACAGGAGCAGGCATCGTGGGTGTGCCAGTGTGAGGAGGGGGTTGTTCAGCACTTGGAGCAGGACTTCAAGGCCACCTTGCAGCAGCAGAGCTCTCTGGAGCAGTGGGCGGCCTGGCTGGAGAATGTGGTCACTCAGGTGCTCAAGCCTTACGAGCACCGGAGCAGCTTCCCCAGGGCGGCTCGCCAGTTCCTGCTCAAGTGGTCCTTCTACAGGTCTGCAGAAAAGAAAAAAACATGCTGAATCTCGGTTTTGAATACACAAAATGCTCACAATGTTTTGTTGTGTCTCTGCAGTTCTATGGTGATCAGGGACCTGACCCTGCGCAGTGCTGCCAGCTTCGGTTCCTTCCACCTGATTCGCCTGCTGTACGACGAGTACATGTTTTACCTGGTGGAGCATCGCGTGGCACAAGCTACTGGAGAGACATTCATGGGTGTCATGGGAGAGGTACAACTGTGGCATCCTAACTTTGCAGAATTGTAGTGCCAAATTGATGCACTACAGTATATGATAGAAACATAGATGTGAAATATCACAAATAATCAACCCAGAGGAGATGTTTGCCTAAATGCAAAGAGATAAGATAAGATAGGACTTTATTTATCCCGAAGGAAATTGTTGTGCCAGAGTTACAAAGATAGAATAAACACAGCAGCATAATAATAAAACTGTACACTAAAATAACTACAAGTAACATAGACGGTCAAATAATTAATGTAAAAAACGTTACAGTGACCAGGAGCATTGAGTAGTGCAAAAAAACGTAGTGGCAGATACTACATTGCATGTTATGCAATGTAGTATCTCTTCTAGACTAGAAATACACTACATGTGAATCCCTGATGGCGCCCAATAATAAAAATGACTGTCTGTTTTTTTTCAGTTTGACAGCCTCAACTCCTTGTCCCTGGCTAACATTGATAAAGGTATGTGACTAAATGTATCAAGCACATCGTGTGAGAAACGGTTGTCTAGGAAACGTTCCTTTAACCTCTTGCCTCTACACTCAATAGGGGATGTTTTCTCCTGTCCAGATGAGATGAGTGGGATGGACAGCGACTTAGACGACGACCCGGAGGAGAGCGGGGAACCTCTGGCCAAGCGAGAGAAGTCTGAGCACGAGGTGATCCAGGTGATCCAGGTGGGGGCGCTGGAGGACGGGTCCCACCCTGTGGTGGGGGTGGTCCAGCCGGGCGTCCTCCACTCGCTGCCCCAGCCCCCGCAGGACCACAGCGAGCACATCCTCACCCCCTCTGCCGCTACGCCCACCATCCGCCACTGCAGCGCCACGGGCAACACCTACGCCTCTGTCTGAGGGTCTAAGGGCACGGCCATCTTTGTCTGGCCTTGTTTTTGCTATCTCACTCTCCACATATCTCCCCCCTCTGTAAGTCTAGATGTTTCCGTCTCTCTCATGCATTGTCTCTGTCTGCCCTTGTGTGGACACGCTCTCCTCGCCCTATCAGTGGGGGGGGGGTGCTGAAATGAGGAAGATGTGCTGTCCTGTGGATGTGGTGTCATCCCATAAGTCTGTGCTCTATCGCAATGCGGCAGCTGGCGGAGGACTAATTCGACCCGTTAAATGTCTCCTGTCTAGATATGACTTAATGCCTCTTAAGGTTTTGTCTTGAAGGGAAATCCAACTCTTTCTTACTACTGATGTCTCAGAGCTCAAATCCATGTCACTAGTCCCAGTGGAGCAGAGTCCTCCATTGACTCAAGACCTTCACCTGCTGTAAATAGTTCTGCTGTACTTTCAATTGGTATTACCTAAAACTCATGGTGCTATCATTGTGTTTTCTTTTCTTTTAATTTCCATGAACCCCTCCTTATTCAGATTTATGTCCACATGCATTCCAACTGCTGCAAAACCGTTTGGCTGAACAAAATATTTTTAGTATTGTATGTAGCTAAAAACCAATGGAGGACTTTTCTTTTGTATGTATGGCGTTTGGGTAAAAAAGGATCATGAGACAGTTTTGTCTGTTGGAAAATGACATGGTAGCCACCCACCCACCCACTGATAGATTTGAGTTACGGAAACCCTGAACGGAATACCTGTGCTGCTTCTTGTGTGTGTATATAGAAATGAGATTGAGGAGACCAGCTGTACAAAACCCACTTTCTCAACGCTAGCTTTTCTATGCACCCCGTGCAGAACGCTTGCCTTTCTTCATTTTAGATGCTCTGCAGTGTGGTTTACATAACCAGCAGTAATCTTAAAAAACAACCCGACTGGACATGTTCCCCTGTTATTTTACAGTTTGTCTTAAGGAAGTTTCTTAAATTCACAAAGGACCAAAAAAAAGAAACCAACATGAGGGAGCTGAGAGTGAGCCACTTGGGGCCACCTGAGAGCTGTTTCCTGTCCCACAGTGCCATGTTGCAGAGCAGAAGGAATGTCAGGGATTAAATGTACCTCGGCTTTATCATAGTGCCTTATCCTTAAATGCAGCTGTCCTTGTAGTCCTGACTGTGTGCTGCAGAGAGCCCACAGCCCCCCTCTGCATTGTCCCGGCCACACATTTTTGGCTTTCTGGTGACTCGTGGCTGGATTTGGGCCGGCTCGTCAGTGCTGAGACTGAGGGGTGCAGACTCACCTGTCGTTTCCTCTGGATCAGCTCCACGAAGCTTCTAATTTATCGCGGTTGTTTAGCCTTGCTCCTGCCCTCACTCTGCCCTCTTGACGCCTATTCTTGCATTAGCCTTTCGTTATCGGGTGTGTTTGTTTGTGTGGGATGCGTAGGTCTGCACTGTGTTTTTTAATGTACATGTGTATATACGCCTGTGTGTCTGCGTTCGTGTGTGTGTGTGTGTGTGTGTGTGTGTGTGTTGGAACACATCCATCAGTCACCCTACCTCAAACCAGTGGTGCCAGCCCTTTGACGCGTGCAGCACAGTCACCAAACCTTATTGCACACACACCACTGTACTGCACAACTCTCAACGCGACAGAGAAAACACTGCATTTGCTTTTCTCTCACCTCTGATACATTCCATTTCCGTTTTTAGCCCGTCAAAAATAAATGCTTTCATCCCTTTGTTCCCTGTTTAAAGATCATCTTTGTACAGTGGACCAAAAGTAGATATTTTGTGATATTCAAAGAGATATATAGATATATATATGTATAGTATATATAATGATGATACACTACATATATTTGTTGCTTTATACGTGATTGTTTCTTTTCGTAGCGCCTCTGTAATTAGCTCATAGACTGTGAAACGGCATGGGGACTCACTTGTGATTCATTAGACTACATCTATACTTGAACTGTTCTAGCATTCTACTGTATGTCGTGGAGATTATTGAGATTAATCCTCTGAATAGGGACATTTTGTTACTAAAAAGGATTTGTGTTTGGTCTGCCGGTTTCTCTGCAGAAATGTTTTATTTATTAATATTTATTGTGTTTTGGTTTAGATGCTTACCCGTTAAAACATATTTTAAAGGGGACTACTGATAATGAATTATACCACTGCAAACAGCAGACCTACTGTACAGGAGGACCAGATTTGTTTTTGTGTTCTTTTGTTTGTTTTTAAGGTTAAAAAAGAAAAAGGGTTGGCACTGTATGTTCTGTAATCACTTTCTGAAGGCTCCATCACTTGTCAAATGTTTTCTTTAGATATTAGATGATCTTTGCCATTTTTGTTATACTGTTCCTGTGTAAAGAAGCTAAGCAGTAAGTGTGGGTGGTGGGGGGGGGAGGAACACTGCACGTCAGAGAGGATTTTGGGTCAGCAGACTTTTGAAGGTATTTTGTTTGATAATGACACTTAGGGGACCTGAAGAGTAAATTCCTTCCTCATTGATTAAACCTACGGTACACATCTTATAGACTTACACCGAGTTTAGTGATTTTGAAATGTCTGGCTTACCAGATCTAAGAATTGAGCGCAAACAAATCATACTTTCCTCGGAGCAGTTTGAAAAGTCTGCAAGAAAAGGTCAATGAACTTTCGGTAGCTGAAAGTTGAACGCCCGAAGCATCAGTTCACGGCCATAAGGAACTCCTCCTGACTTTTGGTAATAAACTGCCAAGTTGCAGAGAAAAGTAATGAAAATGT
Organism: Notothenia coriiceps; assembly: GCF_000735185.1. Taxonomy (NCBI): domain Eukaryota; kingdom Metazoa; phylum Chordata; class Actinopteri; order Perciformes; family Nototheniidae; genus Notothenia; species Notothenia coriiceps. The sequence continues at coordinate 481,005 of NW_011362912.1, read as the reverse complement.
CCAATATAAGAACGAATGCATACGAAAACATAAGACTTAGAATAGCTCTTATACTTTCTCCAGAGCTGCTCATAAATCATAAATAACTGCAACTCCATACCCAAGAGCTCATTTGACCGACTCCAACATGCACTGAATATTTTGAGAATGACGTTCTAAAGAAAATGAGGTTCAGTCTGCGACTTTAAATCTGAAATGATGTTGTAAATCTGGATAATGTGTTGCCGTTAGCAAGCGGAAGGTTTAGCAGGATACTTTTTCTTGCTTCAGGTTTTGACCTTTGTACCACTAAAGGATTTTTTTTCAAATAGGAATTTCAGCTCCCTTGTCATATACATAGAACTTGTATTATTTTGTGCCTGAAGTGAAAACGGCTTATAAAAAAGTTTTCTTTAAATCTTAATTGTGTGCTTTAGGATCATAAGTGCTTTCTGGTCTTGCACGACTACCATGTGCTGCTAGAAACGGTGGTGTTTCGTTTTTTTTGTCATTTTTGTTTTTCCCACTCTAGAGTCTATGTGCCAGACAGTGATATTGTTGCTTTCTGCATCTCATGGTTAACACTGGACTGACGCTAATGCTGCCAACACAATTGTACTTTATTTCTCAGTGTCTTTGAAATCGAGAAGATTGTTTTTGTAACAGCTGTTTGCAAAGGAGCCTGTTTTGAACCAGAGAAAAAAAGAAAAAAAAAGCAGTTCCTTATTTGTCACGGGAGCGGGAGGATGCCTCTTCACCTGGACATAACGGCAGCTTCACTGACCCAGAGCAGACTCCAGTGCCTTTCTTTTCGCCCCGGCCACAGCAGATGGCCTGGGCGACTATTGGGTCTCTGGTGGGCTACAGATGGAGGCTATCAGCGCAGACATTTCATTACACAGGTGCTGCCACTGAGAAGACCCCAGGGAAGCATAAAGACCTGTCCTCAGACTATTTATTTACTGGATGTGACGCCACACATACACACACACTAAGTAGTTTACACATGGTAGATTACCTGCAAACAGCTTTTTATTGTACAGAACTGAACAAGGAGAGCGACTGTAAGTAAAATGCTCTCCTATGACTCGTTTTTTCTCATGATGGTGATTTCTTTTGTCAAATGATATTTTCTGAATGCTGTGACCTGTTTGAGATTTGTATTTGGATGTTTTCAAGTGCCATTTGACAGTCTAGTGAGTCGTGGCCATCTGTAGCACGCTCTAATGCAAGCACAAGCATTTGGCAGTGGCATTTGGGGAAAGTTTTCTTTTTTCATTCACCCTAGACAAACATATGTATATATCAAAAACTGAAAAAGGTATATTTATTTGTGTCTTAATTATTTGATTTGTTCTCTTGGTGAACATTTGATCAGATATGTTGGCTAAAGTGCTTTTGTGATTTCTTTTTCCTCTTTTGTTTTGGATAATGTATAGTATCTGATATAATATATACACACAAATTTAAATGTGACCTTTTTGTGTGCCATTACGTTTTTCTTCTGAAATTGGCAAGCGAACCAATGCGTGTAGGGTGATTTGTATTGTGTATTTTACATAAAAAAACGAGGACAATTGGGGGACTTTTATATTTATAAAGACATTATCATTTAGTGTGTCGTATTGATGAATATAGAAACTATAAAAGACACATGTAGTTTGGTTTTCTGAATATTTCAGATCTCAGCTCAGGCTAGCTTCTTAGTGTTGTTTTCTTAAAGATTTGTGATTCGTCTTTGCAGTAATAAACGTTTTCTTGTTCAAAGTCAAGTGTCCTCTCACAATTTTAAACCCACACTTATCTAATTCTAAATTAAGAACATTTCTCGACGCCAAAACAATAGTGTTAGCCCATTGAATTTTATTCAACCATTCGCATACATATGAACACTAATATCATTCCAACTCGGTATATATTCAGAAAATGTTTGACACAAAGCGTAAAGACAAAGATGAGCAAGATGAGGCATATCCGGAAAAATGTACAGCATTATTATTATTATATGGTTTTATCACTGTAAAGGTAGCAAAAGAGTATAAAACACTAACAGCTGTAGGTAAACAAAGCTCCAAATACCAAAATATTGTTGATTAATTATGCTGAGCCAAAACTGAACTTTTTCAGTTAAAAGTAAGGGTATACGTGAGCGGCACAGCCTTAAAATTGCATCTTGATAACCTTTTCACTTTTCATAGGGTATATTTGGCGTTAATATGGCTTGCACTTCCTCTCACAGTTCTTCCTTTGCCTACTTTAATCAGCAGATGTCTGGAATATGTTACAGTAAGTGTCATCCAAGTAATACGCAATTAAAATGGGGGTAGTGAGTACTTCAGTACCAGAGATGCCCGTACGTTTGAAAGGTGATTGTTCACGGTAGTTTTATCCCAAACAGACAAGATATAACATTTTATAAACCAATCTTAAACCACAACTCAAAATATGTTCAGTCATTTTTGCGAGAATGGAGCTAAATACACATTTGTGATTTAAGTATTTGATATGGAATAGAGGTTTTGGCCAGACAATTTAAAACACATTTTTCATGGATGTTACCAAGGACAATATCAAGAAAACTATTATAAGTAATAATATGGATACAAAAGTAACCATGCATGAGGCCATGAAACAAGGCAGTGATAATGGACACTAAGTGGGCATCTAATTAAAAAAAATGACAGTTACAGTATGAGTAATATTTTTATGCGTTATTATAACCTTTTCTTGATTGATTCCAATGTAATTTTGGTATTTGAAAAACAGTAGAAAAAAATATCCATTCTCAGTGTCACAACAACCTTGACTGGTGATCTAACAATAACCGATGAATAAAGGTTTTATAGTGTTCAAAGCGAAGCTGTGGTTAGCCAACGGCAGCTTTTCAAATGCCATTTATCTCAACTATTAATAAAGGATAATATAAAAAAAAAACATCCAACAAGGACTGCCATGGTTGAGAAATATTTAAGAGCACATCTTACAAGAACATAAGTAATGAACAATATGATTTATCATAAATGTCCTGATTTGTGAGGTGAGAAACTCCACTTACATTTAGCCCTGTAAGCAGCGCAGAGACTGGATCAGCAGTTTGCTCCAGCTGAAATGACATTTAGGATGTTCAGACAGGTAATAACACGTTTTTATCCAATCCATCGAATTGTGCTCTGCTTCCCCCGCTTACTTATGAAAAGGCCATTTAAAAAAAAAAGGGGTTTCTTGAGTCAGGGGCTCTTTAAATCTGATTCACAAGTGTGGGAATGTTAACTCTTAAAATAAGATGACAGCCAAGTATGCATAATTGTGTTTGACACCCTACTCTCTTGTTTTGTATTTTCTCTACCACCAAGGCTAATTCATTAACTGATTTCTGCCTCTTTTAATCTCTTTTAAGTTTTTCATTCATATCAGTGAGTGAGTTTTCATGTATCCTCTTTGACTTCCTGCTATAATTAAGTTCCAATTGGTGACTAATGTCAGAATGCTGGCTTCCTTTCCCCTCCTGTTGGCAGCGTGTTTCCTGCGTTTCCTCCAGCTGTTGGAAGCCACTGACACTCTCAGACCTGGAGTCTCACTCAGTATTCTGCTCAATGCTCGCAGCAATAAAGCACAGTCTGATGGTTTTCTTTTTTTGTACAGTTCATGTCTTCTAACTCAGTCAAGGGGGTGGGGGTCAGCGATGGGCATGGTGTGCAGAACTTCGTCCAGTAGCTGCAGAGCTCGGTGTAAATGGATCTCTATCCAGCAGGGTGTCTCTTTAATGCTCTGTCGTGGGTAGTCGGGCCCCCAGCCCTTCACGAAGCTCATGCGCAGAATGCACAGCCTGCGCAGGTCGTCCACCCCGATGCCAGCAGCAGCAGACAGACCTGGGGGGGGGG
>NW_011362912.1:469911-477136 GCF_000735185.1 Notothenia coriiceps | reverse complement strand
TAATTTAATGCCTTATGTTTAAATAGGCCATAACATATTCTTAGTAAATATCTATATCTGAATACTTAATTGTTTTGTTAAATAGTTTTTCTTGTTGTGGGATCGCACTTTGTACTAATTCGGTAGGATGCCCCATATATGGATGATTCATAATCTTACAAATTGGAGTTAAATTCCAACTGGGATTATTTCTGACAATGGGCCTCTTTCTTGGTTATTAAATGAGGTTTTCTTATGAAAAATACGAGAGAAAAACAAACAGCAGCGCCACGCCTATCACTGTCCATACGTGCATGCGCAGTCTGAGCGTTGTGGGTGGAGAGGATTTTTCTGTTTATTTTCGTGGCCAGTTAAACGTGTAGTAATTATATTATAGGTTCACTTTGTATTGTATTTAGAACAACAGATAAACGGGTAAGTGTTTTTGTTTTATGCCGTTGTAAAAGATGCTATGAGGTAGTGGAGTTCGTCCGTCAGAGGAGAAGGGTAGCTAACAGCAGGCTTGCCAAAACATCATTATTGCAGGCTAGTTATCGTTAGCATATCGGTATTTAGGAGGCTTAAACCACTCACTTATTATCATCTTGTACCACTGGGACGAACGCTGCATCGCGGGTATATGACTGTAAGTCCAGGAATATGTTCGTTTGGATAAAATTAATGATACGAAAGCTTTCTGAATCAGCGTTAGCTTGCTGTAGCTAATGGTATACTACTGCAATCACAGTAATAGCTAGCAGAGACACCCAACAGAAGCTAGGCAATGTTAGTTATACTAATGCTCCCTAACAATTTTATATTCATGACATATGTGTATCTATTTAAATAGGCGAGATTATAACTGAGCATTATAATTTAAGCGAGGTTGCGTTGCACTACTACTGAGGCTTATTTAAGAAATGTTAAACTCCCCTGTTTATTAGCTGATAACCATCTGGGCTAATGTTAGCTATGTTGCTTTGAAATAACCTTTTTAATCTAAATTTGATAAACCGACGAGGAAACGCAGTTTCTGGTGCCAATAGAATATATGTGGTGAATTTTAGCCTAAATGTAATGGCCATATTTGCAGAGGGCGACCATTTGCAGTTTCTGTGAGCTGTAATGCAGTGGTTGTCAATTTGTAATGGCACAATTAGCACTTGATAATGTTGTTAGAAGTAAATATGTCAGCACGGTTCTTGTGGTCCTTATTGTACATTGCTTTGGATAAAAGCACAAGCTAAATGCTTTGTAATTTATGCTTAAAGCAAGTGACAGGAGTTAACACAATTACAAATGTAAATGGGAGATATCCAGACAACCTTCTGTATTGACCCCTAAAGGTTTGGAAAGTTGCCATTAAACCCTTTCTTCACAAACAATGGCTTAAATTAGACTGAAGTGTTATGTCATTTTAAAGGGACATTCGATTGAGGGTTGAACATGATAATCTGTTATTTTCCCACACCTGAAAGGAAGGCTAGGTGATACACATTTGTGCTTTGAGTGGCACTTGATGTCCTGCAATGTACATTTTATTGGGCAAACCCATTTAAACTCAGACACTGTTTTTTCTGTTTTAGGTTGCTAACCCACAGCTTACAAATCTCCCTGAGGTTGCCACCAAGGAGCAACATGTCAATCACAAACACTCCCACAAGTAATGATGCCTGTCTGAGCATCGTGCATAGCCTGATGTGCCACCGACAAGGAGGGGAGAGTGAAACCTTTGCTAAGCGAGCTATCGAGAGTCTTGTCAAGAAGCTGAAGGAAAAGAAAGATGAGCTGGATTCCCTCATCACAGCAATCACCACCAATGGAGCTCATCCTAGCAAGTGTGTCACCATTCAGAGAACCTTGGATGGACGCTTACAGGTAAAGTGGCCAATAAACAGAAGCAGGTTGGGCTAATAAATGCTATTTAAAACTACAAAAGACAAACGTCACTTTCTTTCTCTCTGTGCTTTAGGTTGCAGGGCGCAAAGGGTTTCCCCATGTTATCTATGCCCGACTCTGGCGATGGCCTGATCTACACAAGAATGAGCTAAAACATGTAAAATATTGCCAGTATGCCTTTGACTTGAAATGTGACAATGTCTGTGTCAATCCATACCACTACGAGAGGGTCGTATCTCCAGGCATTGGTAAGTAAGCTTTTTAACACGTTTGTCATATCTAAATAGACAGGGGTGTCCACACTTTTTTCACGCAGGGCCAGATACAGAAAAGCATACGAAGGGCTGGGACCCTCTCTAGAGGTGAGGTATGTTGTCATAAGCTAAGGTCTAAGTTAGCAAAATCAACCAAAGTAGGTACCTTATTCTTGATACTTGAATATGCTTAGACAAAAAACAACAACAGATTACATCACAGCTTTCCATAGGGTTTCATTTACTGTGTTACAAAATGTGTTGTCAGCTCACTCATTAAAACAGAAGCCTCAGATTGCTTATCATAAGGTGAAATATGAAGGGTATTTTTCAAACTTGTTATGCAAATAAGTTATTGGGTTTTTTTCTTTTTTAAATCAACTACAATTTGTTTGAAAACATTTTAAATTAGATGAGGGCCAATTCGAAATGGATAACAGGGCCGCATTTGGCCCCCGGGCTGTAGTTTGGACACCCCTGACATTGATGATTTAAGCATATTGAATAAAAATAGAATAAGACACACTGAAGGATTCTGAGGGTTGACACATGGTTTCTTTTTAATATGATCCCCTTCAAACCAATGGGAGTTTTCATCCAGTTAAATTATAACCAAAACTTGGAATTTTAAAAACATTGATCTGATATGTACCATTTAAAAAAATTATATATATTTTTTCTATCACCCTCCTTATTTCACAACAATTTCATTATTGAGCATATCAGATGCACTCATGATTCTCTACATTCAAAAGATTACAGCCCTTGTTCTTATTCTAACGCAGAATATTGACTTAGATGAAGTGATACATTTGTTCTCATGTTTTTGCAGACCTATCAGGGCTGACCCTTTCAAGTTCAGGTAAGGAGGTACCAATGTTCTCCTGTGTGGCTTGTTGACCATGTTTTGAGATGTCCATCAGTCTTATCGATGCATGTTTTTCTTAATTTAGGTTCACTCACGGTAAAGGATGAGTATGACTTTGACAACCATCACTCAAGCTCTGAATGCCACCTCCAGTCCCTGTCAAGAGCATGTCCACAGGAGATCTTCAGCAGCCCCTCTCTGCTCCCCCCATCAGAGGGCGGCAGCTCAGTTTCAATCCCTGCTTTCTCAGCACTCAGTGCAGGACCCTCAAGTGAGACACTACATGTTAGAAAATGCACATTGCTGTTAAAGTGTCCATTTTGTTTCATTTACTATTAGGTCGTTTTGAAATGACCTTTTTATAAGGGTTTGCCTGTTGATTAGTTTGATATGTAATGAAGCACATTTTGGTTATTTAGCTTTATGATCTGATCTAACATCCTGACTTTAAGTTGGCAGGAGTTTGGCGATGCAGCTATTTAATGATAATTGATATTTACAGATTCCACCCCCAATTGGAACAGAAACAGCAGCTTCACCCCTGCAGGGCCTCCACATCCGAACGGGCATCTCCAGCATCATCCACCCATGTCTCACACAGGGCATTACTGTGAGTGGATGGATACAAAAAAGAAGTTTGCAAAATTCACTCTTAGCCTTAAAAATAGTCCATGTCCTTTCTTTAATGTGATAGAAAATCATACATTGAATATTAAGAGAATTTAGCAGATGTAATAGTTGATCAGAAAAACATGTGTTGTAGTGAACTATGTTTTATAGTTAAACACTTTTTTCCACAGCAGCGTCTTCTTTTTTTGTTTTTTTTTTAAATCAAATGACCTTTGCTGCATGATAAGAACAGGTCTGGTTTCAGAATTGCTTGTTCAAAATAAATGTTATTCCTGCAGGGCCTGTCACCAATGAAATTGCGTTCCAGCCCCCAGTATCCAATCACCCCTGTGAGTAGCTGCTGATGAAGACATCCACATATTTAACATAATCAGTGTAACCCATCCGACCCTGAGGTTTGTTTGTTTTGTTTGTTCCAGCTCCAGAATACTGGTGCTCCATTGCGTACTTTGAGATGGATGTCCAAGTTGGAGAGACCTTTAAGGTGCAATCCACATGTCCGATAGTGACTGTGGACGGGTACGTTGATCCATCAGGAGGGGACCGCTTCTGCCTGGGTCAGCTGAGCAATGTCCACAGGACGGAGAACATAGAGAGAGCCCGGTACTCCCCAGCAAACTAAGAGAAATATCATCAGATGGTTACTTCAAACAATAAATGTCTACTATGTGTTTGATAAATGATTGATGGCTGACATTGTTTTAATGTCTCTTCTGTCCTCAGGCTCCACATTGGCAAAGGCATGCAGCTGGAGTGTAAAGGTGAAGGAGACGTGTGGGTGCGCTGTCTGAGCGACCACGCAGTGTTTGTGCAGAGCTATTACCTGGACCGAGAGGCGGGACGAGCCCCCGGAGACGCAGTTCACAAGATCTACCCCAGCGCCCACATCAAGGTGAGACTGCAGGACCATGGTCAATGAAAAGCAAAGACATTTCAAGTTGATTTAATGTAAACGTATACATTTCCTGATTGCTCTTGTTGGTATATGTTCTGTGTATGTACATGGATGAATGTAAAATGATTGGATAGGCATAATGTGCATTTGGGTTTGTGTTTTAAAAAAAGTCCTTGTGATCACAGTCGACCCTTTTTGAAAAAATCCATTCAGTGGTTATTTATATAGCACCTTTCAACACGAGGCAATTAGTGCTTTACAAAAATGAAAAACATTAAGAAAATGGCATTTAAAAACAGTCATTAAAAAGCAAAGATAATAAAATAAAGATTAAAAGAAAAAATACATGTTACAGTATATCAGTGTAAGATTTGAATAGTTCAATTAAAAGCAGCGGCAAAAAGAAAAGTCTTCAGCCTGGATATAAAAGTAGTAAGAGTTGCAGTGGACCTGCAGGTTTCTGGGAGTTTGTTCCAGATATTTAAGGGTGTGCAAGAATATCCTTTTTTTATTTTATTACATTTACATGCACACAATTTATCCAGTAATAATGCTACTAAGGGTCTAATGTGAGAAAATGTGACCTTTTTAAAATATCTAATAAACTTATTTGAGATGAGAGTAAAATATGAGTCCATTCAATATATTCTCATCAGATTGTATTGTTGTCCCCCCCCCAGGTGTTCGACCTGCGTCAGTGCCACAGGCAGATGCAGCAACAGGCGGCCACGGCTACGGCAGCGTCTGCAGCGCAGGCAGCCGCCGTGTCCGGGAACATCCCCGGCCCGGGCTCTGTGGGAGGCATCGCCCCCGCCATCAGTGAGTGGATGGGATACTTTTTCTGAAACTTGTTCATGGCATTTTGAGTTCTATCTGCAGAGGTGGGAAGTAGTGGAGTAAAAATACTTTGTTACTCTACTTAAGTACATTTTTCTGGTATCAGTACTTTACTTTACTCCACTACTTATTTTTCTGACGTCTTTTTACTTTTACTTCTTACATTTTTAACACAAATACCTGTATTTTCTACTTCTGTTACATTTTCAAATCAGGTTTAGTTTGAATGTGTGTTTGGTGGCGTGATCATTATTATTTAGAATCATTGCGTGCCTGTTGATTTGAACACGATCCGTGTATCCATCATTTCCTGGTCTTCTCTAAAGAAGAGGGACCAATGAAAACATTGTCATGTTGCCGTTGTTCAGCATGAAAACATTCATTAGCTAACAATGACATTATTGTTCTATTAATATAAAGTGAGGTCAGTTACTCTGTAAAACAGCTGCTAGTTATGGGTACTTTTTACTTAAGTACATTTCGAAGCCTACACTTCTTTACTTTTACTTGAGTAAAGAAGTTTAGTCAGTATTTCTACTTTTTTCTAAACACGAGTATCTGTACTTCTACTTGAGTAAAGGATGTGTGTACTTGTGCCATCTCTGTCTATCTGATAAATATACTTATTCACATTCAAGAACATCTTTAGTACTAAAATAGAACAGCAGTAGAAGAATTGTCGCTATGTTCTCCTCCTCTTTTCACATGTTCTCAGTTTAAAATAAAAAGAAGGTACTTGTGGGTTATCTGTCGCCACATTCTTTCTAAATAAATATGCACTTTTTTTTAACCCTAACCATCTTAAGACCTACCTGGCCACGTTCATGTGGAATCTACCCATTCGACGGCATCCTGGAAGCCATCGCCGTGCTCATGCCACCCGACGGCATCAAATTAAAAAGTGGCGACAGATAACCCACAAGTACCAAAACAATGTTATTAAGCAGTGTGCTTTGCTTTATCGGCCATTGCACTTTAAACCACTTTACTGACTGGAAATGACATCATTGCAGGCTAACATTTAAACAATGTATTTATTCTTGAGGCTTTGGCTGAAATGCAGTGAAACATGTGGCCTGGTCAGAGTGGAGTAGTACTATGGGTACTTTAGTATGTAAAACTTTTACCGCAGGAGTAACTTAGCTAATGATTTTCTACGAGCTTTGGCTTGTCGTGCCACATTGATCTGAAAGTCCCCGCCTGTGTTCCCTCCNGTTTCCTTTATTTCCCGCCATCGTCAGTGTCTGCCCCGCCCCTGATTGTTACAAAGGGAGACAGGACACTATATACTAAAGGTAAGTGGATACAGGTGGAAACAATCAGGGGCGGGGCAGACACTGACGATGGCGGGAAATAAAGGAAACAGGAACGAGACAAGGTGAATACAAAATAAAACAGGAAGTGAAACATAAAAAACTAAACAAACAAAAAACATTTAACACAGTTGCCAACGCACAACATTACATTTATTGGTAGAAAAATGTGCTCTATAGAGCAAGCTGTATTGCCTTCTCTACATTTACCTGACAGCTAGATTCAATTTTACAAACAAGCACATGACCTGCTTACAAAGTTTAATGCAATGTTATAGACAAAACTAGTATATGGGGCATTCTACCGAATTAGTACAAAGTGCAGTCCCATAACAAGAAAAACTATTTAACAAAACAATTAAGTATTCAGATATAGATATTTACTAAGAATATGTTATGGCCTATTTAAACATAAGGCATTAAATTATATAGTGATAAGCTTAATATATACAAAAACATCATTTATGGCAGTGGTTCTCAACTGGTGGGTCGCGACCCAAAAGTCGGTCGCGGACCCGTTTCGAGTGGGTCGCGGATGTGTGAGTGAAGA